>NW_007734410.1:184577-189679 GCF_000696425.1 Galeopterus variegatus | reverse complement strand
AGAATGTCACTGGCCCCGCTCCTCAGTCCATACCAGGCCTCATGACTGGTTGCTTTGGGTCTAATGCTTACCCCTGGTCCACTCAGCTGTGGAGAGGAGTTACATGGTACAACAGGCAACCTGAGACCACCCTTAGCAGGGACTGTGAGGGAGGCCGGTGCATGACTGGCCACTCATGTATAACACTGAGTCCCGAACAGTCATCTCTTCCTCCTTCCTTGCTAACAGGCCCCTGGTTTTCTTCAGACTCTGGGTACCAGAAAGTTCAGGAAATGTGAGCAAGATTGTAGTCTCATTGGGCAAGGTATGTGTAGGTTTGCTCAATTCTGGTCAATGACAAGTAAGAAGTTGGCTGAGGAGCTTCTGGAAAAAGGTGTCCTCTGTGGGGAAAGGAATGCAGGAAGAGAAGCTTGTCCTTATTTCTGGACACAGCTATGTGAGGATGTGATGCCTGGAGCTGTGGCAGCCATATAGAGCCATGAGGGAAGACAGCCTGGGGAAGGTAGGGCAAGAGACAGGGTCCTCGAGCATGGGATGCTGCTCAGTTAGCCAACCCTGCAGACACCCACTTCTTAATATGTAAAATAGTAAATGACCTTGTCTAAGCCCACATCAGTAGGGTTTTCACAACTCCTATCTGAAAACATCTTCACCAAAACAACCAGTTGTCAAACAGTACTATCAAGGCATGACAATGTGAGACCAGGAGACCCGGTTTGTGTCCTAGCTGTACCACTTACCACCAACATGGGTTTGGGCAAGTCTCAACTTCAGAGCCTCAGTTCGCCTTCCCAGGGCTGCCAGAAATTCCAAGAGCAATAACATCTATATGAATGTAATGTGTGGGCTGCAAACCTCTAGGTAGACAGTGGGTATTACTCTTAAACTGTAAATGATTGTGCTTCCTAATGGAAATATAATTACAATTTTAATTATAATTACAATTATAATTATAATTTTTTTCTCCCACTAGATTGTCTTCATGGAAAGCCTCATAGACTGTGTCTGGGTCTGTGGGGGTCGCACTACTCCCATTTGACCAGTCCCTTGGCTTTGGGTTTTAGGTTCCTCAGGACGTAAACATCTCACTTCCATAAACTAAAGCATAGTACCTGCTCCGTGACTCCCGCTGCCAGCTGCCAGTGAAGGTGCTGGCTGTGGACAGCATGGGTCAAATGGCATTACTCACCAATTCCTCAAATGGTCACGGAGCCCCTGCCACACGCAAGTCCCCAAGCTAGCCACTGAGATGCCCTCACTCACCCTGGGAAGGTGGGCAGTGCCCAGGACATGGGTGGGTAAGCAGAGCAGGGCTCTGGGCCTTGTTCTGACCTGCCAGACTGAATGCACTTCACTGTGCCTGAGCCTCAGTTGCCTCATCTATATAGTGGGAATAGGAATAGACCAACCGGGATCAACAAAAATAAATAAATTATAAGCAGTCTGTAACTTATAAAGGCTCAGTGGTAGTTACTGTCATAGTTATCATTGCAATCAGGTATAGCCAGCCAACAGCCATCCAGCAGACTGCTGGGCACTAGAATGTTCTACTATGAGCCTGGCCCCTTGGAACTCAGAATGCCAGTCCCAGCTGCAACATTTCAGGGGGAGGACCGCTTCCCCATGAGGACTGGGACACCTAGAAAGCACACCACTCCTAAGCTCCCACTACCGCAACGAAATGATCGAAAGCATTGCCTGCTCTGTGAAGCAAAGACAGAATTTATTTTACGGGCCGGCTCGGTGGCTCACTCGGGAGAGTGCGGTGCTGATAACACCAAGGCCACGGGTTCGGATCCCATATAGGGATGGCCGGTTCGCTCACTGGCTGAGCGTGGTGCTGACAACACCAAATCAAGGGTTAAGATCCCCTTACCGGTCATCTTAAAAAAAAAAAAAAAAAAAAAAGAATTTATTTTAGGTCTTTATGTTTCCTGAAAGCATCTCGCTGTGAACTTGCATGCAGAATTATGAAGCCTTTATGTTGCAAGGGGTCTTGAAAAGATCATCTTGCCCCAATCCACTTTTTACAGGTGAGAAAACCGAGGCCCAGAGAAGGGAAGGGCCCAAGGTGGCACCGCAAGCTGGTGACAGAGTCGGGATGAAAGCCAGGACGCCTGTTTTTAATTTTCTCCCATCCTCCTGCAGTCAGCGGGGAGACTGGTTCCCAGTGTTCACTTGAGGAAAAAAAACCCTGATAAGAATCTTAGGAATGTGACTGCTGAAAGGGACTGACTGCGGAATTTGGCATTTGATACCCACTCCGCAGGCCGAGGATCACACACGATCACACCCCAGCGAGGCTGGTGAGTGGAACACCTCTGGCCCCTGAGTCCATTTCCAAAAGAACAGGGCTCCCGGTCTAAACGTGTCTGATGGCTGGTGGCACCCCTGGGACACACAGCTGTCCTTGAGTCTCCAAAGAATTCCTCAATTTCCCTGCAAAGGCCAGGCCTGGGAGAGTTTGCAGCAACTCAGAATCTGGGTGAGGGAAAGGGGGGTGAGGAGTAGGGGGCGGTTAGGAGGGATGAACAAGGCATTCCGAAGTCAATCCTGCTGTTTATCAAGTTTGCCTTCTGTTTGGGGTCACCAGCTCTCTCCTACCTCTTAGACTTTTCTTGCTACCTCTTAGAGGTAGTCATGGCTGGCAGCTCACAAAACCCCCGGCAGGTAGACTGTGGAGAAACACCATGGGTGCTGTAGCTTTCCACTGGAGACAAGCAGTAGGTTCCAAAGCCCTTGGCTGGGGGCCCAGCTGCAGAAACACTGTGCCGAATCCATCCTTCTCCAGGTTTCCTGCGCCGCCGCCGCCTCCTCCTCCCGGCAGCTTTAGAGACCATCATGCAGACATCGTTATAGATAGAAGGGCCAGAGCAGCGCTGCCTCTCACCCAGAAGTCGGACTATTGGGATATCAGTCTGGCTGAGCCAATGGCCTCTTCATGTCCTCCAGCCTTCCGGGGACCGTCTTTCCCTCCCCACGGAGCTTGTGGTATCAGGGAAAGCCGCAGCCCTACACCCTCTCCAGGCAGGTAGTTCTGCAAACACGAAAGCACCATCCCTTGTCTGCAAAATCAACCCCAAGCCAGGGGCAACAGAGCCACCTATGTAGGGCCCTTGTGCAGATGTGTTCAGCTGTCCCCCTCCCCATTTACTTGCCAGCTTCCAGAGACCCCCAGCCCCTGCCCAGGTTTAGCACAGGGCTCACATTAGTGAATAAATGTTGAATGAACAAATGAATGAAGAAAAGAGGCATGGGCCGAGGTCTGGATGGGACAAAGCCCACTTTTGGAGACGTGCTACCCCTTGAGGGTCTCCATGACTGAGCCCTGCCTGGCCCTGTGGCAGCCCCTCTCTGTGCTCTTTCTGAAACACTGGGCCCCTGTTATCCCCTACCCAGGCTGAGCTGTGCCCCTCCCCCTCTAGGCCTTTAGCCTACATAGTCTCTCCCAAGAATGTCCACTCCCCACCCCACCCCTGTCTCCCTGGGGGCCACTACTCATCTTCCTCATCCTGCTCAAGCGGCCCCTTCTCTCTCAAATCTTTGCTGTCCCCTTTGGACAGGTTTGACCCCTTCCATTTGGTCTCCCCAACCCTGCACACGGCTCTCACAGCCACTGTAACACCTGGGGCATGACAATTTCTCTCTCTCTCTCTGAGGCCCCCAACATACCCACCTTGTATCTCCCTGGCAGGGCCTGGCACTGGGTCAGTGATAAGTAAATTTGGGGAAGGAAGGAAGAAAAAAAGGAAGGGAGGGAGGGAGGGCTGTGGAAGAATTAAATATACATAAACTGTGAGTTGGAAAACACAACTTTAGGATGCTTCCATTGGGTTTCTAATATATTTTACCACCAGATTATTTCCCATGGGGATGCATCTTTGAAATTAGAATGAAAGCCCATTAGAAAGAGGATTCTTTATACACGTACGGGGGTACTTCAGAAAGTTCATGGAAAGGTTGAATTAGATAATATAAATCTTTCCATAAACTTTGTGAAGACCCACGTGTTTGCTTTACCCACACTTAGAGACTATATGTATATAAGGTGAGAAGGGAAGCTGCAAAGTGCCACACACAGGCGTGTTGGAGAAAAAACCGTGGCTCTGACTGGCCATGTGCTGGGGAGGGGCCAGCCCTTTTCCTGCCGCTCCAGGACCGTGCGGTCACCCAGTGGGCCCTTGAAGCAGCCAGAGTACAGTGAACAGGCATCAGACATTGACCAGGGGCCACCGTCTCTCCCTCCTCAGTCCAGTTTACTCACCTGCAAAGCAGGTCTGGTCTGAGACATCTTGGACAAGTTATTCTCCACATACAATATTAGGATCATAACAGTATCTCAAAGAGTTATTGTGAGGATTACATGTTTAAATCCTGTAAGGCACTAAAGTGATGGTAGGCACTCGATACATTCTGAGGAAGTGGCAGCAAATTTTATTGGAATTCATTCATCCATCTCCCAGGATTCCAGTTGGGAACTGGATGGAATGGTCTCTCTGAATGTCTGTTGTATTCTGTTAGCTCTGAACACACATTACCATCTCTAATCTTGAAGGACGATTCTAAGCCACCATGACTATTTTACAGCCCTGCCTGCACCCCCCTCCCCGGGGGCACACTCCGCCCCTGGGCGAGCCCACACCCACAGTCCCCAGGGCTGAAGCAGCCCCTCCTCCAATACCCACCCTAGCCAGGCAATGGAATCTAATCAATTGCCACTGAGAATGATCGAATTAGGAAGGGCCTCAGATCAACAAAGTCTACATCTTTCCCCTTCAGTCCTTCTGAGAACAATACAGCTCTCGGGAATGATGGTAATTAGGGAGGGGACTGAATCGCTTCCCAAGGCACAGACAAGGAAGCAGGAAGAAGAGGGTAAGTGACACATACAGATGGTCCCGACTTATGATTTCTAATAATATCAATTTCTAATTTTTTGACTTTATGATGGTGCAAAAGCAATACACATTCAGTAGAAACCAGGCTTTGTGTTTTGATCCATTCCCAGGCAGCAATCCGCGGTGCGGTACTCTCTGACAACGCTGGGCAGCGGCAGTCAGCATAACTCCCAGTCAGCCACGTGATCACGAGGGTAAACAGCC
>NW_007734410.1:174916-184049 GCF_000696425.1 Galeopterus variegatus | reverse complement strand
TCAGTAGAAACCAGGCTTTGTGTTTTGATCCATTCCCAGGCAGCAATCCGCGGTGCGGTACCCTCTGACAACGCTGGGCAGCGGCAGTCAACATAACTCCCGGTCAGCCACGTGATCACGAGGGTAAACAGCCTGTAATATACTCTACAGGACACTGCACTCGTATTCAATAAATCACATGAAACAGTCAACGCTTTATTATAAAATAGGCTTTGCATTAGATGATTTTGTCCCACTGTAGGCTAATGTAAGTGATCTGAGCACATTAAGGCAGGCTAGGCTACGCTATGATCGGTAGGTTAGGTGTATTAAATGCACTTTCAGCTTACATATTTTCAGGGTTTATCAGTCCATAACCTCATTAAGGGGAGGAGCATCTGTACACCCCTAGCACAGGGTCTGGAAGCACGCAATGAAAGACAACCGCTGCTACACTGATTATCGCAGTTACTGCTGGTCAGGCGCCCTGGAGGCTGCTCAGGCCCTGGGTGACCTGCTGGCCTCAGGCCATGGGCAGTCAGGATTCCATCCATAAGCATCGACTGATGTGTGGATTTGGCTGCCTTGTCCCCAAGAAGAGGGACCACAAGCTAGACTTGGTGACTGAGGAAGCTCAGGAGTCTATATTTCTGCCATCTCTAGGGAAAAATCACAGGGCTGTGAATCAGGAAACTGGGGTCTAGTGCCAGGTCTGTGTGTGACTCCCTGAGGTGACCTCAGCTAAGTCACCCCTAATATCTGGGCCTCGATCTCCTCATTTGAATATGACAGGTTCAAGCTGACGTTCTCCAGCTCATATTCACCAATAGATTGTAAAATGAATAAGGTGGGAAACAAGCCAAATGTCCATCAAAAGAAGAGTGAGTAAATACGGAATTCCTGCAATGGAATACTACACACCAATAAAAAGAACAAACCATTGCAACAACATAAGCAAATCTCACAGAGATAATGCTGAGCAAAAGAAGCCAGACCCAACGGAGAACTTGCTGAATGATTCTGTCTATGTGAAGTTCAAGAACACGCAAAGCTATTCTATGGTGATGGAATCATGGTTTCCTCTGGGGGTGCTATGTGGGCACGCTGGAGCCTTCTGGGTGCAGGAAATATCCCCTATCTGGGTCTGAACAGCAGTTTATATGGGCGTGCACATAAGTAGAAACTCATCAAGCCGTACATTTAAGCTTATGCACTTTACAGTTTTTAAGTTATGCTTTAAAAAAAAAATTTTTTTAAAAGACAGGATAGAGCAATTCTAAGCCATTTGTTTAATGAACACTTATCAAGCCCTTTCTAAGCACCGGACTCTGAGATGGTTGCAGGCATGAGAGAGCTATAAAGGAGACCTGCAATCTGGAGAGAAGACACAGAACCACAGAAATATCCAGGTGGCAGAACAGGCAAGGACCTCAATGCTGACAGCCCTGAGGAGCAGATGCCTGGCTCTGCGGGGGAGGGACAGGAAGGTCATCCTCCCCCGGGGCTCCCTCCCTCCCACCCATCAGCTCCTGTCTGCCTTCACTCCTCTCTCCCCCAGCTCCTTGTCTTGCAGCGCCATCCACTCAGCAGCACCCCAGGCCCAGGTCCATCCCCCAAACACATGGCGTGGAGCCACAGTTTTTCTACACCTTCATGCCTGTTCTCCACTGGGTCTTACTCCAGTGATCCCTATGCTCTGGGCTCTTACATCAAACCCTGGTCCCCATGCCCCAGGTTACGTCCTCCACTAGGGGGCCACAGTTCTCCAAAGAGGAGTCCATCCTCCCAGGCCCACTCCTAGGCCCACCCGCCTCCAGTCCCCTCCCCTCCAGCAGCTACACCTCCATTGTCTGGCCCAGGGCCTTTTCTCTGTCCTCTCCTTGGCTCTTGGTGACACAACTTCTCCTCCTCAATCCCTCTGTCTCCTAAGTCTCCCCCTCCTGATTCTTTGAGCTTTACCAGCTCCTGGTTTTCTTCCTCCTTCTAGATGGTGGAGTCCCCCAGGTCCCGTGAGCCCTCCTATCTTCCTCTGTGCTGCTTGACAGAGCTCATCCACTCCAGACCTCTACCAGGAAGCCCCGGCATCTTCCCCAGCATGAGCCCAGCCACACACCTTCCACAGCTCCAGTGCAAACTCAGCATCCCAGTGTGGCTCACCTGCCCAGTCCTCTTCTCAACAAAGAGCACCATCCTCTGGGTACCTCCTCTAGGCCCCTTGGCTGGTGGCCATGCTCCCCACGCTCCCTCCTGGGCATCTACTTGGCCACTGCCTCTCCCTCTCATGCCTGCTGCAGTCAGTCCAGGCTTCTCAGGTCTGTCCCAGGACACACAAAATCCTGCTTTTCCAAGGCCCACCATGCTGGCAAAGGGCAAGAACGGTAAGGCATTTGCAAAGGCCTAAAAGCTCTGGAAGTGTCAGGGGACAGCTCTGTGCAGCTGGAGTGGACAGTTCTGGGAATAGGAAGCAAGGTTGAAGCTGGAAAGTGGGCAGGGAAGAGCCAGACCACGGAAGGCCTGGAATGCCATGCTGCGGGATTCGAGTCATGGTCTATGGCCATGGGGAGCTATCTTGGAGTTTTTAAGCAATGGCAGGATATCAACAGAGCCAGTTTCAGAAGGTTTCCTCCAGTGCACAATGACCCTGGGGCTGAGACACCCACCCACCCCAAGACTGCAGCCTCCAGAGAAACCTGAGCTGCCCCCGTTGGTTGTGGGCAATTACTCAGCCCCCTTTGTTCTCAGCAGTGATTAAAGGCAGATGTCCCTGGTGGAAGGAGCCCACCTTCCCCTCACCTCTCCCCTCTCCCCTGGCTGCTGCACCCAAGTCCTTCAGGCACCGTGAGGCTGACCACAAGAAAGGCACAAAGTCACTGCAGAGGAACTGCAACTGTCCCCTGGCCACTAGCGGGAAAGACGCTGCTTCAAGTCCTTGATCTGTCCCTGTGGGAACATTTTCCTTCCAGCACCACTGATTAAAGCACTTCCTTCCAGGAACCCCTGCAGACAGGCGATCCCACAGCGTGCCTGGGGGGAGCCTGGGCTTCCGCACCTAGCCTGTCCCCCCTGGGGAGTGGGGCCACCGGACAGACGTCGGCCTGCCTAATGCGGTTCTGCTTGTTTGTGGGTTTCACCCTGGGATCAAAACAGAAAATCAAATCCATCGCAAGCTGCAAGCTCTGAACTAGGCCACCCAATGGTCACACATGAATCAAATCCATCACAAGCTGCAAGCTCTGAACTAGGCCACCCAATGGTCACACATGAAAAGGCGGAAAACTAATGACTAGCAGTTTTCCTACAAGAAAGGTTTCTTTTAATCATTCCTGCAGTGGGTTCGCCAGGCTTTTGGTTAGAATTCCTCAGGATAAGGTTTTCTACCCCTCTCCCCCCCAGAAGAGACCTCACAACAGGACATTTGGAGCTATACGACGTGAGGTCTGGAAACTGCTTTATGGGACAGAAAATTACAGCAACAGCCGAGAAGACCTGAAGGTCTCCTGCTTTCTGACCCTCAGAGGCTCAGTCAGGACAAGATTATGATGGCCATTCTATAGATGAAAAGACTGATTCAGAGAGGCCGTATGGTGTGTTGGTTTCCTACTGCTGCCGTAACAAATGACCACCAGCTTAGTGACTTAAAGGACACATCATTTGTTCTCTCATAACTCTGGAGGTCAGCAGTCCACAATAGCTTCACTTGGACTAAAGACAAGGTGACGGCAGGGCTGGTTCCCTCTGGAGGCTCGAAGGGATAATCTGAGTCTTACCTTTTCCCACTTCTAGACTTGGTCCTCATTCCTCCACTCAGGCCTCTTCCTCGAATCACTCCAGCCTCTGGTTTCTGTGGTCACATCTCCTGCTACTCACTGATCCTCCTGCCTCCCTCTTACAAAAACCCTTGTGGTTAGGTTGGGCCCATCTGGATAATCCAGGATCATCTTCCCACCTCAAAATCCTTAATCACACCTGCAAAGTCCCTTTTACCACATAAGGTCACATATTCACAGGTCCCAGGGATTAGGACTTGGAGGCCTTTGAGAGCCATCATTCTGCCTGTCATGCAGGGCAGCCCAGGCCACACAGCTGGTAGGGCCCAAGGTGGACCAGAATCCAGGCCTTCTCCCTGCAGACCTCATGCTCTTTCCTTCCCTGGATGGATGGTGAAGCCATCCTGTGGGGGGAGGCACAATTCAGACAACTGGGAATTGGATCACAAGTTGGTCACCCTTTCTGGCTTCCCAGACATCCCCATAGGCTGGTCTTAGAAACTTGTTCCCTAGTTGGTACAGAGGACACATGCTCATAACGACGGGCGTAGAAAGGATCTGTGCGAAGGNGTGAGCCCTCCTATCTTCCTCTGTGCTGCTTGACAGAGCTCATCCACTCCAGACCTCTACCGGGAAGGCCCCAGCATCTTCCCCAGCATGAGCCCAGCCACACACCTTCCACAGCTCCAATGCAAACTCAGCATCCCAGCGTGGCTCACCTGCCCAGTCCTCTTCTCAACAAAGAGCACCATCCTCTGGGCACCTCCTCTAGGCCCCTTGGCTGGTGGCCATGCTCCCCACGCTCCCTCCTGGGCATCTACTTGGCCACTGCCTCTCCCTCTCATGCCTGCTGCAGTCGGTCCAGGCTTCTCAGGTCTGTCCCAGGACACACAAAATCCTGCTTTTCCAAGGCCCACCATGCTGGCAAAGGGCAAGAACGGTAAGGCATTTGCAAAGGCCTAAAAGCTCTGGAAGTGTCAGGGGACAGCTCTGTGCAGCTGGAGTGGACAGTTCTGGGAATAGGAAGCAAGGTTGAAGCTGGAAAGTGGGCAGGGAAGAGCCAGACCACGGAAGGCCTGGAATGCCATGCTGCGGGATTCGAGTCATGGTGTATGGCCATGGGGAGCTATCTTGGAGTTTTTAAGCAATGGCAGGATATCAACAGAGCCAGTTTCAGAAGATTTCCTCCAGTGCACAATGACCCTGGGGCTGAGACACCCACCCACCCCAAGGCTGCAGCCTCCAGAGAAACCTGAGCTGCCCCCGTTTGGTCGTGGGCAATTACTCAGCCCCCTTTGTTCTCAGCAGTGATTAAAGGCAGATGTCCCTGGTGGNGTGGGCAATTACTCAGCCCCCTTTGTTCTCAGCAGTGATTAAAGGCAGATGTCCCTGGTGGAAGGAGCCCACCTTCCCCTCACCTCTCCCCTCTCCCCTGGCTGCTGCACCCAAGTCCTTCAGGCACCGTGAGGCTGACCACAAGAAAGGCACAAAGTCACTGCAGAGGAACTGCAACTGTCCCCTGGCCACTAGCGGGAAAGACGCTGCTTCAAGTCCTTGATCTGTCCCTGTGGGAACATTTTCCTTCCAGCACCACTGATTAAAGCACTTCCTTCCAGGAACCCCTGCAGACAGGCGATCCCACAGCGTGCCTGGGGGGAGCCTGGGCTTCCGCACCTAGCCTGTCCCCCCTGGGGAGTGGGGCCACCGGACAGACGTCGGCCTGCCTAATGCGGTTCTGCTTGTTTGTGGGTTTCACCCTGGGATCAAAACAGAAAATCAAATCCATCGCAAGCTGCAAGCTCTGAACTAGGCCACCCAATGGTCACACATGAATCAAATCCATCACAAGCTGCAAGCTCTGAACTAGGCCACCCAATGGTCACACATGAAAAGGCGGAAAACTAATGACTAGCAGTTTTCCTACAAGAAAGGTTTCTTTTAATCATTCCTGCAGTGGGTTCGCCAGGCTTTTGGTTAGAATTCCTCAGGATAAGGTTTTCTACCCCTCTCCCCCCCAGAAGAGACCTCACAACAGGACATTTGGAGCTATACGACGTGAGGTCTGGAAACTGCTTTATGGGACAGAAAATTACAGCAACAGCCGAGAAGACCTGAAGGTCTCCTGCTTTCTGACCCTCAGAGGCTCAGTCAGGACAAGATTATGATGGCCATTCTATAGATGAAAAGACTGATTCAGAGAGGCCGTATGGTGTGTTGGTTTCCTACTGCTGCCGTAACAAATGACCACCAGCTTAGTGACTTAAAGGACACATCATTTGTTCTCTCATAACTCTGGAGGTCAGCAGTCCACAATAGCTTCACTTGGACTAAAGACAAGGTGACGGCAGGGCTGGTTCCCTCTGGAGGCTCGAAGGGATAATCTGAGTCTTACCTTTTCCCACTTCTAGACTTGGTCCTCATTCCTCCACTCAGGCCTCTTCCTCGAATCACTCCAGCCTCTGGTTTCTGTGGTCACATCTCCTGCTACTCACTGATCCTCCTGCCTCCCTCTTACAAAAACCCTTGTGGTTAGGTTGGGCCCATCTGGATAATCCAGGATCATCTTCCCACCTCAAAATCCTTAATCACACCTGCAAAGTCCCTTTTACCACATAAGGTCACATATTCACAGGTCCCAGGGATTAGGACTTGGAGGCCTTTGAGAGCCATCATTCTGCCTGTCATGCAGGGCAGCCCAGGCCACACAGCTGGTAGGGCCCAAGGTGGACCAGAATCCAGGCCTTCTCCCTGCAGACCTCATGCTCTTTCCTTCCCTGGATGGATGGTGAAGCCATCCTGTGGGGGGAGGCACAATTCAGACAACTGGGAATTGGATCACAAGTTGGTCACCCTTTCTGGCTTCCCAGACATCCCCATAGGCTGGTCTTAGAAACTTGTTCCCTAGTTGGTACAGAAGACACATGCTCATAACGACGGGCGTAGAAAGGATCTGTGCGAAGGTACCTATAGCTGGGAGGCAGAAGTGGGTGCACATTGCTCCCACGGGCCAGACCTGCTGCCTTCTGCAGTTCCCACCTACCTGGACGATCCCCCACCTCTGCACCTCCCTCCCCAGAGGCCACGCCCATGTCACACCTCTGTTGTGAAATCACAGCAACTTCTGACACTTCTGCCAGAATGACCTCCTTCTCCAGCCATTTGCATCCTCTAAGGTCTCAGGCCCACAGGCCTTTCCACCTCCCTGCTTCTGTGCACCCACATCGCCCTGCTTGGCTCCTAGAATGCACCTCCGCACCCTACTTCTCATGCAGAGACATGTGTACATGGGCCAGGCTTTTGGTTAGAATTCCTCAGGATAAGGTTTTCTACCCCTCTCCCCCCCAGAAGAGACCTCACAACAGGACATTTGGAGCTATACGACGTGAGGTCTGGAAACTGCTTTATGGGACAGAAAATTACAGCAACAGCCGAGAAGACCTGAAGGTCTCCTGCTTTCTGACCCTCAGAGGCTCAGTCAGGACAAGATTATGATGGCCATTCTATAGATGAAAAGACTGATTCAGAGAGGCCGTATGGTGTGTTGGTTTCCTACTGCTGCCGTAACAAATGACCACCAGCTTAGTGACTTAAAGGACACATCATTTGTTCTCTCATAACTCTGGAGGTCAGCAGTCCACAATAGCTTCACTTGGACTAAAGACAAGGTGACGGCAGGGCTGGTTCCCTCTGGAGGCTCGAAGGGATAATCTGAGTCTTACCTTTTCCCACTTCTAGACTTGGTCCTCATTCCTCCACTCAGGCCTCTTCCTCGAATCACTCCAGCCTCTGGTTTCTGTGGTCACATCTCCTGCTACTCACTGATCCTCCTGCCTCCCTCTTACAAAAACCCTTGTGGTTAGGTTGGGCCCATCTGGATAATCCAGGATCATCTTCCCACCTCAAAATCCTTAATCACACCTGCAAAGTCCCTTTTACCACATAAGGTCACATATTCACAGGTCCCAGGGATTAGGACTTGGATGCCTTTGAGAGCCATCATTCTGCCTGTCATGCAGGGCAGCCCAGGCCACACAGCTGGTAGCACAAGGTGGACCAGAATCCAGGCCTTCTCCCTGCAGACCTCATGCTCTTTCCTTCCCTGGATGGATGGTGAAGCCATCCTGTGGGGGGAGGCACAATTCAGACAACTGGGAATTGGATCACAAGTTGGTCACCCTTTCTGGCTTCCCAGACATCCCCATAGGCTGGTCTTAGAAACTTGTTCCCTAGTTGGTACAGAGGACACATGCTCATAACGACGGGCGTAGAAAGGATCTGTGCGAAGGCTTCTGGCTTCCCAGACATCCCCATAGGCTGGTCTTAGAAACTTGTTCCCTAGTTGGTACAGAAGACACATGCTCATAACGACGGGCGTAGAAAGGATCTGTGCGAAGGCACCTATAGCTGGGAGGCAGAAGTGGGTGCACATTGCTCCCACGGGCCAGACCTGCTGCCTTCTGCAGTTCCCACCTACCTGGACGATCCCCCACCTCTGCACCTCCCTCCCCAGAGGCCACGCCCATGTCACACCTCTGTTGTGAAATCACAGCAACTTCTGACACTTCTGCCAGAATGACCTCCTTCTCCAGCCATTTGCATCCTCTAAGGTCTCAGGCCCACAGGCCTTTCCACCTCCCTGCTTCTGTGCACCCACATCGCCCTGCTTGGCTCCTAGAATGCACCTCCGCACCCTACTTCTCATGCAGAGACATGTGTACATGGCCCTCTCCCAACGGGCAGACCTTTGGTGAGTCTCCTTGTCTCTGCTTTCTCCGTCATTCATCTTCCATTCTCCAGCACTGAGTGGTCGGGTAGTAAAATGGTTAGGGACTTGGGTTCAAACAGGCTGGGTTCAAATCCTGGCTCTGCCCTTATTAGCTATGTGACTGGAAGAAAGTTGTGTAATCTCACTGTGCCTCAGTTTCCTTACCTATAAAAAGGGGATTATAATAGCACCTAACCCATGGAGTCGTTGTGAGAAATAAATGAGTTAATGCACTTAACACACGTAGAACATCACCCGACACATAAGCACAAATGAAGCGTTTGCCACAGTAATTAGGTATCTAGGCTGTTCCAGGCACAAGACAGACTTGGTCTCTATACTCAGAGAGCTTATCATCTGACAGAGAACACAGAGATTAGACAAGGAACTGGTTAAATAATGAATTGTTGAGTTAAAACAGTGTGTAGCGGTAGCATGCGCCCTGCCTGTCTGAGGTCTGCATGGGTCCACATCAGCTAAACAGCAGCTGCTCCAACCCCACAACAGCCCCTTCTGTGCCTGCTTTTGAACTGGCAACACTCAAACCTGAGCTCACATAGGACCCTGTGTATTAACCATGTTTCCAGCTTCTGTAAGTCTGATGCTTTAACATCTGCCCTAC
>NW_007734410.1:172480-174459 GCF_000696425.1 Galeopterus variegatus | reverse complement strand
ACCCTGTGTATTAACCATGTTTCCAGCTTCTGTAAGTCTGATGCTTTAACATCTGCCCTACATGCATAGGCTGCACACGCTTGTTCTAGACAACCTGATAATAAACCCGAGTCCCCTTGCTTGGCCTCCTGCCTCCTTCATCACCTCCCACACCCCAGGGGAGCACTTCTTAAATACAAACCAATCAATCCAGAGTCCATACCCCCAACCACATCTTTTATCAAGCACTCCAGGCTATTATCTCTTTGCCCTAATGGCCCCAGAGCCAGGTCCCAGACCACTAAGGACAGCCCCTATGCCCCAGAGCCTGCTGAAATTATTCAGATGGGCCAATCCTAAGTCTGCTCACCCTGCCTCACCAGCTCCTTCCTGCAGAAATCACAGCAAAGGTCTGGCCCATGTTCTGCCTCTCCCTCTACCTCCTGACCCACCATGCTGCTTCCCCATGTGATCCCCCATGGTATGTGCCTCCTCTTGGGAACTGTGAGTAATAAGTACCTTTTCAATGGCAATTGTCTCCGGATCTGTCGGCCTTCCTACACCTCATGTTTTCTATTAATACACTATATTTTTCTTAAGTTCTTTTTTTCTTTTTAGTACACTATATTTTGGAACACGCTGCTCCTGCATCAATCCAAATACAGACCCTAAGCTGCATGATGCAGATAACACAAGCTGTGAAGTCAGAAAACCCAGATTCCAGCCCAGACTCAGCCACTGCCCAGCTGCATGGCCTGGGACCAGCCCCTCCTAGGCTCTTTGCCTGTTTCCCTGGGGGCAGGTAAAGAGACCTGCCCAGAAGTAAGGAACAAAGGCAGGCATGCCTGGTCAGCCTAAAACAACAAAGGTTAACGTTTAGTTCCAAACTGAAGCCTGCAGAATTCCAAAGCTCTCTAAAATTGGGTCCAAATGCAGAGATCACTCTCCCCCAGAGAGTCATAGAGGAGACCTATGAGGACCAGACGAGGAAGATGAAGACTCTCCTTTGCTCCTGAAATCTCCTGGGTCCAGCCATCACTCATTAGGACCTTCACTGACACTCACCCAGGGCCCAGGGTGGGCATGGTCCCTGCCCAGGATGAATTCACAGCTCAGGAAAGATCAGGCCCTAACGAAGATGAACAGCAACAGAATTCTCACCAGGCCCCAGCACTTCCAGCAAAAAGGGGGTGACCCACACCCCCCACACATTCCCACACACACTCGTGTGTGAGCAAACTCCCGAGACCAGGGAAACTCCTGCCTTGCCCTGGGATGAGATGCCCTAGAGAGGCAAACAAGGCTGTGTTTTCCTTCACCATCTGCTCCAGTTGCAGCGCTGGGGCCCTCGCCTATCCCCCTTTCTTTCTGCTGCTCAGTCCCACATGAGGCTCCTGTTACCACGGCCAGGCAGCGTGCTGACCTCGGAACAGAAGGCTTTCTTTAGCAGGTCAGGCCAGAGAGGCAGGGCAGGGGCAAAGGGCACAGGCTGAAGAGGAGACCTGAGGAGGGGAAACGCTCTCCTGATGGAGCCCTGAAGCCACTGGAGGAGTGGAGAGGAATTCACAATTTGGGGGTTGGGGGGTCTGTGGGAGGCCCGCAGGCAAGGGCCCCTCCCCACACAGCCTGTCCGGGCAGCACAGCCCCTTCAGCTTCCCAGCCTCAGAGAAGCCGTCCCCAATCCCTGAGACCTCACCAGATATTCCCACTGAGGTTGTCCCAAGGAAATTTGTGGAAAAGTCTCCCTTCTCTATCCACTCCCACTTCAAAGGGAGAAGCAGGACCCCCTGAAGCTGGTGGCCTCCATGGCTTCTTTAAAAGTGGCCTGGTGGGAACATAGCACAGACAAGGACCTCACTCCAGCAGGACCCCCTGAAATTACAGACCTGCTCTGGAGGAGGTGTGAGTGTCTCAGTTTCCCTGAGGAGTACACATCAGGCACTTGTTAATGTGTTCATTTATTTGTCTCTGTTTTTGTCCCTTGCACCTGTGACTGGGCT
>NW_007734410.1:170451-171997 GCF_000696425.1 Galeopterus variegatus | reverse complement strand
TTCTCTACCCTGGGGCCTTGGGAGAAAGGCTCAGGTTTTCACCTTCCCAAGTGTTCTTCCTTCTCTTCTCCTATCCAAGTCTTGCTCATGGAACCCCTCCTGGTTCAGCACAACTAATGATGCTGGTTAAAATATTAAATTATACACACATATAATATATGGCTAAATTGGAGAAAAAAGAAAGGAATTCCTAAAAGGCCAGAAATGAATAGGAAGGTGTGAGTTCATAGGAGTTAGCTACCAAACGTCCAGCATTGGCCCTGGGGCAAAAATCCTATCCCCAAGCCTCATACATATTCCACCCTTTTTCAGAAAGCAGTTGGAGGATGTGCTCCATCACAATGAGGGAGTAAACAAAAAATAGTAGATATGAAATGCGGGGGAGAGGGGTTCCAACATAAGGGAAAGGCTTGGGGCAAAGGAAATCCTCAGGATATTGGTGAAAGGTGATCCCAAGATTGTAGGTCTCAACTTCATCCAGCCTAGATATCAGCAGACAGAAGTTCAGGGAGCAACTGTTCCAATCTAATGCATTATCCAGAGGAAATGCGCACAACTGGGGGAGAGTTTGGAGATGATTAAGAATAATCCATGGCAAGATAAGTGAACAAAAACAAGGAAGGCAAAAAAGGTGGGCAGGAAAAGGAAAAGTCATCATTTCTTTCATAGTGGAGAGTCCACACCTAATTCCTAAAATGGAAAAATCAAGATGTAGCACTATAACTCTGGTTTTTAGGGATCTGAGGGCAAGCACCAAAAATATAAAAAGTTGAGAGTTGACCTGGTTGTCTCTGGACAGCAGGAGAGAGGAGGTGGGTGATAGAGGACTGTTGTTTTTCATTTTAAGCCCTGTAGAATTATTACATTCTTTACATTACATGCATGTGCAACTTTCATAAAAATTAAAAAATAAAATTAAAATTTTAAATACATGAATCAGTCAAAGCCATGTTCTTCAAAGACTTTTCCTGTTTAATCTTTACCTCCAACTTTGAGGTAGAAATGACACCTTGCTCCAGCCTCTGTTTCCTCATGTCCCTTTGACCAGACCTTTGTGACTCCAGAATTCGTACGGGAATTACTCATTTATTCTCCTCCACTGGGCTTTCAAGGCAGTGTGACTCTTTCTAAATCATTTTGTACACTCAGCATCTGACATAGTATCTGGTAAACTAATGGGCATCTGTAAATACCTATGAATGAATGGAGAGTGCTTCATGGAGACTTCTGGGCAAATGTGTTAAATGGAAAAGGCAGGACCCAAGACTAAGTATAATGACCTTCCTGCTTAATATATGCTGTATGATCTCAACTCTGCAAAAGCAATAAATAAATAAATAAGCAAGCACAAACAAAGACCAAAAGGAAATATGCCCAAATAGCTGATGGTTGTTACCCCTCAAATATAGAATGGAATGGCAAGGGCAGTCTTCAACAAATGATGTTGGGAATACTGAAATCCCCATGCAAAAGAATGGGGATTTCAGTACCTTACCTTACACCATTTTTTTTTTTTTTTTGTCTTTTTCATGACTGGTAAGGGGAT
>NW_007734410.1:146897-170304 GCF_000696425.1 Galeopterus variegatus | reverse complement strand
TTTTTTTTTTTTTTGTCTTTTTCATGACTGGTAAGGGGATCGCAACCCTTGACTTGGTGTCATCCGCACGGCGCTCAGCCAGTGAGCGCACCAGCCATTCCTATATAGGATCCGAACCCGTGGCGGGAGCGTTGCTGCACTCCCAGCGCTGCACTCTCCCGAGTGCGCCACAGGGCCGGCCCCTTACACCATATTTTAAAACTAACTCAAAACGAATAAAGACATAAACGTAAGACCCAAAAGTATAAATCTCTTAGAAGAAAACATAGGGGGAAAACTTCATGACATTGGATTGGCAATCATTTCTTGGCTATGACACCAAAAGCATTGACAATTTTAAAAAAAAAGTTAAATCTCACTGCATCAAAATTTAAAACTTCTGTGCATCAAAAGACACAATCAACAGAGTAAAAAGGCAACTCACAGAATGGCAGAAAATATTTGTAAATCATACATCTGATGAGGGGTTAATATCCAGAATATAGAAGGAACTCCTACCACTCAATGACAAATCAACCAACAACCCAATTCTAAAAAAGGCAAAGGACTTAATAGACATTTCTCCAAAGAAGATATACAAATGGTCAACAAGCACTTGAAAATATGTTCAACATGACTAATCATTAGAAAAATGCTAGTCAGAACCACAATGAGATACCACCTCATACCCATGAGGCTGGCTATTGTCAAACAAACAAACAAACAATCAAAACCAGAAAATAATAAGTGTTAGTGAGAACATATAGAAATTGGAAGCCTTGTGCACTGTTGATGGGAAAGTAAAGTGGTGCAGCCACTATGGAAAACAGCATGGTGGCTTCTCAAAAATTAAAGTTAGAACGACCATATGACCCAGCAATTCCACTTCTGAGTATATACCCAAAAGAACTGAAAGCAGAGACATGAAGAGATATTTATACACCCATGTTCTTGGCAACATTATTCACAATAGTCAAAAGGTGGAAGCAACCCAAGTGTATCAGCATCTGAATAGATAAACAAAATATGGTACGTATACACACACACACACACACACACACACACACACACACACAATGGAATGTTATTAGCCTTAAAAAGGAAGGCAATTTCAACACATGCTACAACATGGATGAAACTTGAGAACATTATGCTAAGTGAAAGAAGCCAGTCATAAAGGACACATATGTATCATTCCTCTTACATGAGGTACCTAGAAGTCAAAGTCACAGAGACAGAAAGTAGAATGGTGGTTTCCTGGGACTGCGGGGGAGGTGAGAATGGGAATTACTGTTTAATAGGCAACAGAGTTTCAGTTTTGCAAGATAAAAAGAATTCCGAGACGTACCTAGAAGTCAAAGTCACAGAGACAGAAAGTAGAATGGTGGTTTCCTGGGACTGCGGGGAGGTGAGAATGGGAATTACTGTTTAATAGGCAACAGAGTTTCAGTTTTGCAAGATAAAAAGAATTCCGAGACGGACAGTGAGGATGATTACACGACGATGTGAGTGTATTTAATGCCACTGAACTATACACTTAAAAATGGTTTAAGATGGCAAATTTTATGTTATGTATATTTCACCACAATAAATTAAAAGATTAAAATTTTTCTAACATGGAGTGATAATTTCTGTCTTTCCATGTTTCCAGATTTTTTCCAGATTTTCTATAATAAATATAATCAAGAAAAGAAAAAAATTTTTTTAAAAGGAAAAGTGTCAGACTCCTTTCACCTAAACATCTGTGCTGGCCACAGACGCCCAAAGCCCTGTGGCTCCCAGGCCTGCTAGGCTGCGGATTTCCATGTGCTTTCTCTACCTGACACCAACATTTGGTTTCCATTCCCAGCTCTTCACATAATTCTTGGAGATCAGCTCGTGCTGGTTTCAGGTCCAGCGGAAGGCAAGCAGCTCTTGGGAGGGTCAGCTTGCATCCCGTGGGGGTGGATCTGGCTCAGCCAGTGGTAAGCTGCCTTGCCCAGCCACCCCTGGCCACCCTGAGAACCCATCCATCCTGTAGGCTACCCGCCCCCCACTGCTGTCAGCAGGGCAGGCGCGTTTCCTGCTGTGAGGTAACCATAGCCCCTCTCTGCTCCCCATGGGCATGCCCAGGCCCTGTTATTAATTTCAGGGCAGATCCTATGTCCAAAGCCGGGACAGCTGTCCCTATGTGCAGCTGTCCCAGGTCCAGACCCAGCAGGCAAACAACTTCCAGTGCTTCAACCTCCCTGCCAACAGCCGGGCAGAAAAGTGGGCTTTCCTGCCAAACCCGTTGCTCATGTGAGAGGCTGGACCCTCACACTGTACCAGGGTCCCCTGGGATCCCTCTTCACTCCTGGTTCATTCTGGATTAGAATTCAACTCCAGCCTCATGAGTTCCTGAGCAAGTTGGACTTCGTGGCCTGAAAAGTCAACATAGCCGTGTCCCAATTGGTTCGGTTGCAGTCGAAGAGATAAGGGATTGTTGTAGTCCACATCCTGTGCTCAGCCTTGGTGTTACCTCCTATGGCAGACAAAGCCATCTAGGACAGGGTTCCTGACCCCAAGGGAATTGCTGCCCAGCTGCAGAACAAGTGCATGAAACAAGAACAAAGCAACCAGGACAGAACCAGAGCTGCACAGGCCAGAACCCAGCATAGCCAATTCCACTATTCACACTTGATTTCAAGGCAACACACCACCCTGATCCAAGCAATTCATTAATGCCCCCACAGCCCTGGGAACTGGCTACAAATAGTCCTATTTCATAGATGAGTAAACTGATGCAAGTTAAAAGTAACTTGTCCACAGCCAGAGAGGAAGCCAAGTTTGCATGGCTCCAAACTGCCAAGTGTTAGGTCTGTGCTTTCGGTCACACCCACCCACAGCTGGCAGATAGATGCCCACCCAGCATGAATCTATTTTCACCTCTATATTGGCAGATGCCAGAGATGCAGTGATGATGAAGGACTCCCCCAGGCTTCCTGCTAGGGTGTCCCAAGTTTCCACGCACTTACAATTTTGTGCCTCTCTATTGCCTGGGATGCTCCCTATGATCCCCCCTCTCCCAACCACACCAACAGGGGCAGGGGAACCAGAGTCAGCCCCCACTAGACAGAGCCGCCCCAATGAGGCAACTGGACTAAAATATAGTTAGCGTCAGTCTATGAAAGAGCCTCATGTCAGTCTGAAACACTGTTCTCTCACTCTAGGAATGCCTTTGGGCCACCTGCGGTTTGGGAGGAACACCTGTGGGGACGGACACAGGGCTGTGTTCTTGGCTCTGCTGATGGAGGTGGACTTTGGTTTTCCCATTAACTGCACCCCCCAGCATAGGACAAGCTGGGCAGAGGAAGGAAGGAAACTCACAGGCTCCCCAGCCCCAGCTCAGCACTCAGCCCTCCCTCAAACGAAGCTGGGCTCTGATGCAGAGAAAGAGGAAGAGCAACCAGAAGCTCCTGGCCTGGATCTAGGTCCAGGACTGTTTTCAGGAAGATTAAGAAGAAACAGCCTCAGATCAGAATGAGTGGCCCTAGGAGGAGTCCAGAAACCACGCACCGTCATTAGTCTCTTCATTTCATACACGGGGGGAGGCAGGGCGAACCCAGGGTCCACTGACTACAAAAAATATTCTCCTCTAAACCAAGAAGTAAGGTGCAGAGATCCTCCCTCTTTACCCTTGTCCTGGCTCCTCTCTTATGAGCAAACAGGAGAGGAGGGAAGAGGGAGCAGAGAGCGTGGCTGTGGGGGGTGTCGAACGAGCACCCCCTCCCAGCACTTCTTTCTCTCACCTCAGAGCCCTCCACCTCGCTCCTCTCTTATGAGCAAACAGGAGAGGAGGGAAGAGGGAGCAGAGAGCGTGGCTGTGGGGGTGTCGAACGAGCACCCCCTCCCAGCACTTCTTTCTCTCACCCCAGAGCCCTCCACCTCGGGCACCCTTTGCAAAAAAGATGAGACCCCCATCTTTCCAGCTCAAACAAAATTTTGGGTTTTTTATTCCCCAGTTTTACTGAGATAGACAAAAGTCATTCATGGTTAAGGTGCACAATGTGATGTTTTGACATAAAGGTACCTTGTGAAATGATCGCCACTGTCACGCTCACGAACATATCCATCCCCTCACATAACATAGCTATCATTTTCTTTCTTTCTTTTTTCTTTTTGGTGAAAACACTTGAGATCTACCCTCCCAGCAAATTTCAAGTGTACAACACAGTATTGTAAACTATAGTTAAATTGCTGTACGTTATATTCATCTGACAAAGCTGAAAATTTGTACCATTTGACCAACATTGCCCCATCTCCCCATCTGCCCAGCCCCCCAGCCCTGGACACCACCATTCTACTCTGCTTCTATGATCAAACAAGGTTTTGACTTACACCGTGACTCTGCCCAGCCCCCCAGCCCTGGACACCACCATTCTACTCTGCTTCTATGATCAAACAAGGTGTAACAGCAAACACATTGGGAGACTGTAAGGTTTTTCAAAAACCTTAGAGAACTACCTGAAAAATCATTAAAATAATTTTTTAAATTTCCACAAAGATAGCTGAAACAAGGCCAACCAGCCCAACTTCCACAGCTTCCCTATTTGCCAGCCATAAACATTTACAAATGTCAAGGAACAAAAGAGCCCATTCACTATAGAGATGAAAACTACAAAATGCCTCAGAATAAATCTAACAAGACCCAAATAAATGAAGCAGTAGACCTTGTTCCTAAAAGGCACACAATATTATAAGCATGTAATTCTATTAATCCATGAATGCAACACAGCCTAACCCAACTCTCAACTGCATTTTTTTATAGAACTGGAAAAGACGATTCTAAAATTCCCCCAGAGGAAAAAATGCACAGGAACAGCTAAGAATTTCTTTTGTTGTTTTTGGTTTTCAACTAAGAATATTTTGATAAAGTGGAACAGCAAAGGAAGAATTGCTCTATCAGCTAACAAAATATACGATGAAGATATAGTAATTAAAATAGTGTGGTTTAGGCACCTCACCAAAGAGATCAGTAGAAGCTAAAGTTCAGAAAAAGGATCATGCATATAGGGAAATTTAGTATGTGATAAAAGTGGCATTTCAAATTATCAGGGAAGGATGGATTATTCAATGAAAGTGTGAGGGAGGCTTGGGAAAAAAACTAAAGTTAAATCCCTACCTCACAGCTTATGTAAAAATTCAGGTGGGAAGGTCATGCTCTTTTCATGACCCTTCACTCAGTAGGCTGAGTCTTATCAGGCATTTGATGCTCAAAGCCATGTTCAGTCTTAATACTGTTTGGAGTCTAGGATTAATACAACCCCCCAAGGACCAAAATATCTGGTATACCTTTCCTTTTTCATTTGATTGTGCAATAGGCTAAAAATGGCTCCCCCAAGGATGTCCTCATCCCAATCCCTGCAACCTGTGAAAGTGCTCCCTTACATGTAAAGGAGACTTTGCAGGTATGATTAAATTAATGATGTTGAGGTGGGGAGATTATTCTGGATTATCCGGGTGGGCCCAACCTAATCTCAAGGGTTCATATAAGAGGGAAGCAGGAGGAACAGAGTCAAAACAGAGAGAAAGAGAGAGAGATGTCATAAAGAAAAGTTGGAGTGATGTCTTTTGATGATGGAGGAAGGAGCTATAAGCTGGCGAATGCCAGCAGCCTCTAGAAGCTGGAAAAGGCAAGGAAACGGATTCTCCCCTGGGCCTGCAGAAGGACCAGCCCTGCAAAGACTAGTGAGACCCATTTTTGGACTTCTGGCCTCAAGAACTGTAAGATAAGATATTATTTAAGATAATAAATTTGTATTGTTTTAAGCCATTAAATTTATGGCATTTTGTTACAGCAGCCATAGGAAACTAATACAGCTTGCAGAGCAGTTAGGCTCTTCCTGAGTACTCTCTGTAATCTAGGCAGTAACCTAGTGCCAAACAAGACAGACAGGATTCCTGCCTTCAGGGGACTCATAATCTCAAGGTAAACAACTGTTCACTAATTTTCAATCCATTAGTTATGGCATTTACTTATAGTTGTCATGAGCCTCTAAGCAAGAGGCTAAGCTCTGAGAGCATTTGACAAAGGAGGCTGACCTCATCTTGATGGACAAGAAAAGGTTCCCTGAAGATGTGACATTTAAGCTTATCTCAGGTTTGAGCCGGAGTTAGCTTGGCCAAAAGAAAGCAAAGACTGATCCTGGCAGGGGCAACAACATGTGCAAAGGCACTGAGGCAGGAAGGAGCTTGAGATTAAAAGGCAGCCAGTGGTAGGCTGAGCACAAGAGAGACCAGGAGCAGCCAGGCAGAACTGGCATGAAACTCCCCCCAGGCCCCTGACATAGGGGTCTCTCCCACCCATTCAGCTGCCTCCCCAGGAAAGCACACATGTTCAGAGTTCTTGCACAAAGAGTTTCAGGGTCTGAGCTAATTGCTATCATTCTCTGAGGAACAGAAGAGAGGAAGAGGCTGGCAAATCCTTCAGCAGGATCACATCACCCTAGAAATGGGTGCCCGGGCAGGCCAAGACCTCTTGGAGCTCAAGAATCAGCCATTTGGCCAAATCGATCACGGGAAGGCAGGAAGAGAGACATGCTGGTTCCCCAGATAAGCCTTTCCAGGGGAGCAGGAATGACAAAAATGTCAGAAGCTGGAGGCAACTGGCTGGGGCGCAGACAGCCAGCTGAGCCAAGTCAGAAGGAAACTGCCACCTTCTCACAAAGGCTTCTTAACCACAGGGGCGGGGAAGCCCATGTGAGACTCAGGTGTCGGCAGGCCCAGGCATCTCCAGCGGCCTGCAGAAGCAGGGCATTCTTCCAGAGGCAAGTCCTGGGGCTGAAGAAAGCCTGAGCCATTCATAAAGCCTCCAAGCAGAGAAGACCCTCTATGGGGCCTCCGGGGTACTAGGAACTGGGGGATTCTCAGGCAGATGCCGCACAGTCCTTGCCCTTCCAGCAGGAGGAAGGCCGGTAGGGGACCAGATTCTTACAAAGACGTAACATGTTTGGGCTACAAACCACGGCCCAGTCAATGGATGCAAACCATTTACACACTCACAGAGCAAACGTCTGTCCTCACAAGAGCCCCCCAGTCCTGTCGAGGGAGGTGGAAGACAGATGGAGAGAGCTATGAGCTGGGCCCTTATCCAAGCAAACAGGAATGCGCTGAGTAATAATTAGTCTGCATATTTAACAAACATTTGTCATTTGACCCCAGCCCTGTCTTATTTGTTTCATTTTTCTGAAGAGCCGCTGAGCTAATGAAAGGAAGGGTGGCTTGACTGCGGGTCCCTCAACAGCAGTCACCATAGGCCAGCTGCATGAGACACTGCCAGCCAGAAGAAGCCCTTTGCCCTGCCTTGGGGCCTCCTGGGGCTCCCTGCTGTCACATTCCCTGGGACACAAAGCTTATCAGAACTCCCCAGCCTCAGACCTTGCCACATCTCAAAGGCATCTTGGAGCTCCCAAACCCTCCCACCTGCTCCCCAATCCCATTCTGGGGACTGACCCTCTGTGCTGACCCCCCTGGGGCTGAGGTTCTGCTGGGAGCACAATGAGCCTCCACCCATCTCTCCCAACCTTGAAAACCTGAGCAGGGTCCTGAGAGATTGGGAAAAACCAACAGGATCCCTGCTTCTATATTTCTCTGGCTGCCCGTGCCCCAGGTGGGCATAGCTGCAAGGTGAGGTTGAAAATGACCCTGGCATGCAAGCTGAGGCCCAGCTCCTGAAGGGCACTAGGAACCTGCTTAGGCATTTAGCTCATCCTGCAAGATTTGCCTCAGAAGTGCCTCCTCTGGGAAGTCCTCAGCATTTAGCCTTCACCTGCTAGGCCAGCATCTCGCAGAGCGTGCAGTCTGGAACACCGTCCTGACAACATGCTCCCCAGAAAAGGATCCCATGGCCTCGTATGTTTGTGAACCCCATCATTTCCCCAAGCTTTGCAAGGCCCCATCAGCACTCTACCTGGTCTGAAGAAGACTTATCATTTCACAAGGCTGCGAAGCTTGTGATATTATTCTCAGCGTTTTATTAGTTTTAACTCATACAAGGCCCAGAACAACCTCATGAAGTAAACTCTACAATCATCTCCATCATACAGATGAGGAGACTGAGGCACAGAGAGGTCAGGCGACTTAGTCAGGGCTATACAGAGCCAGGATTCAGACCCAGGCAGCCTGGCTCCGGAGCCACTCTTCACACCCTCTTTCTTCATGAGGGAAACTCGGGAGACTTGTTAACAAGCCTTTCCCAAGCTTTTCTCGTAACATCCATTAACACGGGCAGCAGACCACTGACAAAGGGCACCATGTCAGCAGAGACGTGGCCAGCTCTGACCTTTCCACAGATCCCTCTGGAGGCAGTTGTGGGTGAGGGCAGACAGGGAGGCACAGGAGGCCAGAGCCCACGCCTCTCTCTTCGAGTATTACAGAATTAACCACCATGTCAGCAGAGACGTGGCCAGCTCTGACCTTTCCACAGATCCCTCTGGAGGCAGTTGGGGGTGAGGGCAGACAGGGAGGCACAGGAGGCCAGAGCCCACGCCTCTCTCTTCGAGTATTACAGAATTAATCTGGACTGAGTCCAGCTCCTTTCAAGGTGGTCTCTCACAGGCCGCCAAAGAGAAGCCTCTAGCCCCTGGTTTCTGGGGGGCAAGTTAAAGGAACCAGGCAAGAAAGGCTGGGCACCCCTGATGCTTGGAGAGGAAAGCAGAATGTCGTGTGTATGTTTCCACACTATCGTCTGCAGGGTTCCCAGAGCGCTTTGTGCTAACATTCCCGAAAATCCTCTAACAGTTACTTATTGTAGCTCCATCCCCCTGCCCCAGGCAGAGCTGGTCGGAG
The DNA here is from genome assembly GCF_000696425.1 of Galeopterus variegatus. NCBI lineage: Eukaryota > Metazoa > Chordata > Mammalia > Dermoptera > Cynocephalidae > Galeopterus > Galeopterus variegatus. The sequence continues at coordinate 161,517 of NW_007734410.1, read as the reverse complement.
GCCAGCTCACACACTCCCGGAGCAGAGCGGCAATGAAGTGTCGCACAAGCCCGAGCCAAGAGAAGCCTGGAGTGGTGTTCTTATTGCCATAGGAATTGTTTCTCTGGGAATGGATTTTAAAATAACAGACAAGCTGGGGGGCGTGGGGAGCGAGGTGAAAAGAGAGGAGATTCACAAAACCCTGGGGCTTCAGGAAAAGGTCTCACCAGATATTTACGCGGAGGCCATTGCATGGGATTCTCAGGACAAGTCCCCTTCTCATCCACACCCACTTCAAGGGAGAAGCAGAACTCCTAAATCTGCGGCCACCGTGGCTCCTCTAAAAGTGGCTTCCAGAGCTGGCCTGGCGGGAATGAAGTGCGGACAAGGACCTCACTCTAGAGCCCCTCAGAGCCACACAGCTGCACTGGGGCAGAGGCCACTGCTCAGTTTCCCAAAGGAGAGAGGTCAAGGCGCTTCTTCATCTATTCGTTTATTTATTTATTTGCTCAACAAACATCCATGGAATACCTAACATGTGCAAGTCCAGGGCAAGATGCTAAAATTTGGATATGAAAGTTCCGTTGAAGAAAAATAAAAGCACTTCACGAAAACGCAAGGTGTGTGAGCACGTGCTCTGCTCCGTTTTCAGAACTGAGAAAGCACTGCAAAGTCTTCTCAGTGTTCCTAGGAGCACAGCAGCCAGCTCTTTGGTGTCCCCCAAGCCCCACAGACACCCCAAGAGCTAGGGACAGCCAGAAGCCCAGTCTGAAACCTGTCCCTGCCTACCTGTGGTCCACCAAGGGGCTGGGTCCTGCTCACCTGAAGTGTTCCTCTCTTCTCTGCTCCATCCCACAGCCCCTGCCCTACTTTGGTCTCTGCTCCCTCTAGGATTCCTAAAACTACTTCTTAGCTGGCCTCCTTCTGCCCTCTTTCCTCCACCAGCCTCCCCACCACTAACAAAGCTGGCACAGGCTTACGACCAGGCCTAGACCATAAAGCCCAAGCTCCTTAAGGTTGCAGAAAAGAGGTTTCACATTCAGGCTGCAAAGGCCCCACCTCTCCCCTGCCTGCCCACAGCCCATAGTCCAGCCATTCTGAACTCAATCCCACTAACCACATATGTCCGGCACTGTCTGACGATGCTTCCATGCCCTTACACAGATGTCTGCCTGAAACATCCTCCCTAGTTACTGCCTCGAACACTCCTGCTCATCCTATAAGACCCACTGCAAAAGGTGCCTCCTCTGGGAAGTCCTCAGCATTTAGCCTGTACCTGCTAAGCCAGCATCTCACGGAGCGTGCAGTCTGGACACCATCCTCACAACATGCTTCCCAGAAAAGGATTCCATGGCCTCATATATTTCTGGAATCCCCCATCCTTGCAACCTTCACAAGGCACGTTAGCACACTACATGGTCACAAGCCTGACTACAGTGTTTATTATGTTTTTTTTTTTTGTTAAATTTTTATTTTGTCAATATACACTGTATATGATTATTATGGCCCATCACCGACACCTCCCTCCCTCCTCCCTCTCTCCCCTCCCTATGTTTTTGTAAGAACTTTACTAATAGTATTAACTCATAAGTCCCAGAACAACCTTACGAAGTGAGTTCTGTGATCATCCCCATTTTACAGATGAGAAACTGAGCCATGAAACCTCCCAAACTCCACTACTCAAATAGAAGCCCTTGCCTGCCCACCCCACTAGGCAAATGTAGGCATCACAGCAAATCCCATGCTTGCTCATGAGTCTGTCTTCACCAGCCAGTCAGTCTCTGAGCTCATCAAGGGCAGAGGCTGGGTCTGAATCATCTCACTATCCCTATCACCAAGCACACAGCAAGGGCTCAGTAGTAACTTCTTGAACCTAAGGTACCAGAGAACAACGAGGCAGAGCCCAACCCTGCAAAGACACGTGACCCAATCAGAGGGACAAGGCCCCATGGACGTCCTTCTTCCCCAGAGTTTGCTGAGCACCTCCTATGTGTAGGCCACTGGGCACTGTCCCCCTCCCTCACATTTGAGTCCCCAGCCCCTAGCCTGCCCAGTGTGGGCTCAGTGACTGTTGGGTGAATAAATGCATGACAGGGATAGACTCACATTGCCAAGAGGCAGGGGGTGGGTGGTGGGCAGGGCTCAGACCCAGCCTATGCCCTCGTCTCCAAGGCTGGTCAGGGTTGAATAAACAAGCAGGAGAAATGATTCCATCTGCAGGGAAGGAAACTGGGGAAGTGAGTTGCCAGTACCAAAACCACAAACACTCACAGATGCAAGGGACACAAGGAGACGCCCACGGATGAGATGAAAAGAGCCGACGAAAAGAACCAGGAGGTAAGTCCAGGAAGACTTCCTGAAGGAAGGACACCTGCAATTGTACTAGGAGAGGGTGGAGTCGAGTTCGGGGGCGGGGTGGGGGTGGGGGTGCAGCATTCGATTCAGAGACAAACACAGCTTGGAGGACCAGATCCCTACACTGCCCAGCGTGACGGTCTTCCCTGGCAGGTCGGACCCACGAGGGGCTGTGGAATCCATTTCCTGAGTCTTGGCAAGCACTTTTTATGAACTAGATAGAATACAATAAAAAAGAGAGTATCCCATATGAAACTTGTTTCAGATGTGCCTGTGTGTGCCTGTGTGTGTGTATACTCGGCCATCATATAAAAGGATTTCTTATTATGGGCCATGAAAGAAATCTCAAGAAACCCTGTTCTCAACACAGTGCTTCCCAAACCTGGCTGCGCAAAAAAAAAAAATAAAATAAAACGCCTGGAGATGCCATTAAAATACAGATCTCCAGCCCTACACTGAGTCATGCATAGGTCTGAACCTCAAATGTTTTTATATCCCCAGCTCATGCTGATGAGCCAGTCAGCGCTCTGGTGTGTAGGGGACGTAGCTAAAGCTGTACCTAAAGTAGGAGAGCAAGACCGGCTAAACAAGTGGTGGAGCCCTGCGCACAATGAAAACACGGCGCCACTTGTTTAAAAAGCAGGGGGAAAGTGCCACTGGAGGTACGAAAATATAAAGCTTTTTTCTTTCTTCTGCGGTCTCTCTGTCTCGATCTGTCACTTATTTACTATTTAATATTGTGCTCCCTCTGGCACCAGACACCTGTAAGGCGACTGCAGACCCTCACCACCGGCACCCAGAGACCCTTCCTGGCAACTCCAAGGTGTGCGCAACCGCGCATGCGCAATCCAAAAGCTGCCGGGTTCCCCTCCCGCCAGCCACAGGGCCCAAGCGCGGTGCCCGGGCTGGAGGCAGGGAAGCCAAGCCAGGCATCTCGCCTTCCCGAGGACCCACCATCCTACAGTGAACAGGCATTCCCCAAGGGCATTGCACCTCTGCACCGGGATGCACTAGATGGGGAGGGCGAGATGCTCCCCCCAAAAGCCCCGGCAAGTCATCCTCTGAACAGGCCAGGCACTGCCAGCCCAGGGCAGGGACTGCCTCGCCATACTCCACGCCAGGATGCCACGGGGTACACGCGTCCGATCCTAGCTCTCCCCGAGCCCGCACCCAGGCCCCAGCCAGAGGCAGAGGGTGGCAGCTGTCACCAGTAGAGGTGGAGAGGAAGAGGCCAGGTGGACCTGAAGTGCCAGAAGGTGGAGAGAGTGGCTGAAAACCCACCCCAGGGAGGATGGGAGGCGGTGGGGGGTAGGATATCACCTGAGCTGAAGCTCAAGTCCCCTGAGGATGCTCTATTGTCCCATCAGATTTCATTTGAAAAACACAAAGTTAAAGAACATTGAGAATTAAACCCCAAGTGCGGGACAGTTCTGAGCACGGGGCCCTGGCCACTGCACCAGTCAGATGCCCCTGACGGTGGCCCTGTGTGGGAGACATGAAGGGAAGTGGGGGAGCCGAGAGGGAAAGAGAAGGAGGGAGGGGAGCGGACAGGAGGGAGGAAGAGTCTGAATCCAGCAGTGTCATCCTGACAGGGAGCAGACCCTGTCCAAAACTGACTTCCCAGAGACTTCCTAGACCGAAAACAATAGTCTCGGAATCTCTATTCCACCGAATCACTGCTTAGGGCGGTCTCAGAATGAGTAAAAACCCTGAACACCGGGCCAGAATGTAGCTGTGTTTCTACAGGAGCAGAAACAAATCCTGGAGAGGAGCCTTGGAGTGCTCCCTCCTCCGATGCTCCTTGTCTTTTCTGAAAGGCACCTGAACGTCCAGGACGACTATGTGACCCAGGCCTCCCAGCTCGCTGAGCCTGCAGAGTTACCCTTTGTAGGAGCCGTATCCACTGCAGAAACACTTGGTGGGTGCAGTTCAGTTCGTTCAACACAATGGCAGAGCCCCGACTCTGTTCCAAGCCCTGGGCTGGGTCTGAAATGGGCAGGGTGACGTCTCCAGTGGAGCTTACAGTCTAGCGGGGAGATAGAGAAAAGCAGTGACCATGGGCCACCGTGCAAGAACGGAGCACGGCCTTTGCATGCAAACAGTAAACGCAGTCACTGCGATGCAGCCTTTTTGATGGGGGACATTTGGGGAAAGACCACTCAACTCTCAAGGATGTGGGGTATGCATATTCTTGCTCCATCCTGAGGCTCACTCCACATCTGCCCCAGAGGTGAGGTTTACACTGATCTGTCCTCGAACCTGGGCAAGAGGAGCCCCCACTCTAGGCCCTGTGCTATATAAGGAACCAGCCTGGCATGCATATTCTTGCTCCATCCTGAGGCTCACTCCACATCTGCCCCAGAGGTGAGGTTTACACCGATCTGTCCTCGAACCTGGGCAAGAGGAGCCCCCACTCTAGGCCCTGTGCTATATAAGGAACCAGCCTGGCCCTTGCTGGCCTCACCTCTCCTCACAGGGCAAGGAGATTGTGGGGCCCAGGAGACATGACCCCTAGAGCCCACAGCACTGGTGGTAGACCAAGTGCAGGTATGCAGGGGCCTGGAATTCCCTCCCCAAACAGCTGGGCAAGTGGCAACTATTGGCCTGGGCTGGGCTCCCATGTCCACAAATGTGAGCATGAGGCCCCACAGGGGCGAGGTATTGGGGGAGGAGAAGAGAAATGAAGAATGACTCTCCCTGGAGTGCTGAGTTCCTGCACAAAACCCAAGGAGGCCAAGAGTTTTACACATGAGCCTGGACCCCTAGGTCATTAGAGGGGATGTTTGTCAAGGCCAATGGCAGAATATAGTTTATTCAACAGTTTGTCAGCTTGACTTATAACTTTTAAATATTTACCCATGTGGTGAGTGGGTCTCCATCTGTACCCTTGCCCCAGGCCCCACAAGTGTTAGGAGTGGCAGGGGCTTGCAGGGGGTATCAAGTCAGGGAAGTCCAGTCTCATCCCTGCAAGGTCATTTTCAATGGCCTCTTCTAAATGTACCCTAAGAAAAAACTGCTGATGGGAATGCATAATGGTATAACCCCTATGGAGGGAAACTTGACTCTATCTAGCAGAATTGGACATGAGTTTACCTTTTAATAACACAAATGTCTGTCAGTAGAGGACTAGCCGAATACACTATAGGCATCCACACTGTGCAGAACTATAGAGCTGTAAAAATGAATGAGTTTTAATAGGGTGACCTCCACAATGTATTATGAAGGAAAAAAAGTCAAGTGCAGAGCAGTGTAACTACTACACTACCTCTGTGTAAGGAGGGGAGGAGGAGGGTACAGACACACACACTCACACACGCTCTCACACTCACACACACAAACCACACACACACACGATTGCTTACATTTGCAAAAAGCAACAGCGGAAAGAGAAACCAAAAGCTAACTCAAATATGGCTACCTACGAATAGTAGATAAGAAGGAAATTATTGATACAAGTATTCCAGCAATTAAATGAAGAAGAAATGTCAAAAATATAGTACGATTTTGCAATCCTTAATGAAATAATAGGCAATGAGCATCAACACCTGCTAACATAACAAGAGAAAAAGAGAGACGACCAGACACAAGAGGTAATTACCCAAGAGGTAATTGTGACAAAATAATAACAACAATAATAAAAAGGAAGAGAAGGAGGAGGAGGAACCAAATCTGATCAAACTTCTCTACTCAATTTCCAATTTTCTGAAGACAAAGAAGACATAGGAGCATGTTCACAGGCACCATGAGCATATAATCAACAAAATCTGAAAAAGGAAAACTCTATAAAGCCTGTTTTCTTCAACAAACAAATTGCAAGGAAAAGAAGAGAGATGGAGGAGGAAACCAGTACACGGTGGTGTTCTGCTGCATGCTTCACACCCAGCTCTCTGGAAAACAAGTCATGTCTTTCTGTATTAGTCAACTTGGGCTGCTATAACAGAACACCACAGACTGGGTAGCTTAAGCTACAGACACTTATTTCTCCCAGTTCTGGAGGCCGGGAAGCCCAGGATCAAGGTGCCAGCACATTTGGTTCCTGGTAAGGGTTCTCTTCCTGACTTGCAATTGGCCACCTTCTTGCTGTGTCCTCACATGGTGAAAAGAGAGAGCTCCAGAGTCTTTTTTTCTTCTTACAAGACCACTAATCCCATCATGAGGGCCTCATGACCTCATCTAAACCTAATCACCTTCCAAAGGTCCCACCTCCAAATAGCATCACATTGGGGGCTTGGGCTTCAACACATGAATTTGGGGGAGATGCAGACATTCAGTCCATGGTACCTGCTGATATGATATAATGTGCTGGACTACCAGTGAAGCATTCCTGCCCCCTCCCAAAAAAAAGAGACCTTAAATCTAATCAAAGCTTTATGTGTAACTTCCAATATAGAAGAGATGCAGGGAGCAGAGAATCAAATTAGTTACACCACTGGAAAGCAATCAGACAAATCTGGAATGTGAACATTGTCCAGGACAACTGGCCTTTGACAAGTCAATGACAAACATTCTTTCAAAGGAGGGAGGACTCTCCTACATTGAAAGACACAGAAGAGACACAACAGCCAATAAGCAGACTTTATTTAGATCCAGATTTAAACAAATTAACAATAAAGAGATGCTTTTTGGACAATTAGAGAAATCTGAGTGTGGACTACATTTTAGATGGTATTGATGAGTTTGTTAGCTGTGTTCTAATGGCATGGTGGTGATGAATCAGGTGCATACTGAATATGACGGATGAAATGAATTTGAGTCTGGGATTTGCTTTAAAATACTCCACACCAGTGGGGAAAGGCGGATGGGGAGGGAGGTTGGGGATAATTGGGTGGGGGACACGGGGTATAATCACAATTTGTGGTAATGGACATGCTGCCAGGATGGATCTGGCCATCACATTTTAGGCACGAGTGGTAACAATTTGCTTTGTACCCCATGAATATTCATAACTAATAAAAACAAAACAGTTAATAAATAAATAAATAAAATAAAACGCTCCCCACCAAAAATAAGGGGTAAACTAAGTTTGGTAAAATGTGGTGGTCATCAAAGCACAGGGGGGTGCATGAGAGTTCATTTGATTCTGTACTTGTGTGCAGTCTTAAAAACTTCAGTTGAGGGCCGGCCTGGTGGCGCACTGCTACAGTGCGCCACTTGGGAGTGCAGCGGCGCTCCCGCCGAGGGTTCGGATCCCACATACAGACCAGCCACTCACTGGCTGAGCAAGGTGCGGGCGCAACACCTAGGGGTGCGATCCCATTGCCGGTCCCGGTCCGGTACGGGCGCGACACTGAGGGTTGCGATCCGTTGCCGGTCACGAAAAAAGACAAAAAGGAAAAAAAAAAAAAAAAAACTTCAGTTGAAAAAATTTTAAATATAATATTTTTAAATAGACAAATAATAAGCATATATTTATGGTTATGAGGTGATCTTATATATGTATACATTATGGAACAATTATCGGGCTAATTAACATTAACATTATACAATATTTTCAAATGTCTCCCCAGTCAGAATGTTCAACATCAGAGAGAACAATGGTTTTTAACTGGATGCAATTTTGCTCCCCAGGGGGCATTTGGCAATATCTGGAGACATTTTTGGTGGTCAGAGTTGGGAGAGGGGTGCTACTGGCATCTAATGGGTAGAGGCCAGGGATCCTGCTGAATATCCGACAATGCACAGGACAGTCCACACAACAGATGATTATCCATCCCAAAATGTCAACAGTACTGAGGTTGAGAAACCTTGAGACAGAGGTAAGAGAGTGTTCTAGGTACTCATAGGAGGGAATCTAACCCAGCAGGGGAGACATTAAAAAAAAAAAAAACTTACGCAAAGAAACAGATGAGTGAGAGAAATAAATAATGCAGGTGTGGAGAAACAGAAATTGCTTTTTATAGACAGCCTTTATACAAGGGATCTTAAAAAAGTTCATGGAAAACGCATATTATGAAAAAACTATGCATGGTTTTCAAAAATGTTTTTGCACCCAAATAATTGTACTAACTTGTTATAACATGTCTAAATAGGATCTAGTTTGAGGCACTGATAAGGATAAGACATTAGTTTGAAAAGATCCCCTATCAGAGCAACATGAGTTCTGCTAAAATTGAAGTGAGAATAAACATCAAATTTTTGGTAAAGCTTGGGTGGAAGATTGATGAAGTCATTTGTGCTTCACAAAAAGTTTATGAGACAATGCCCCAAAGAAACCAGCAGTTTACAAAAGGATAACTCATTTTAAGAAGGGACAAGACAGTGTTGAAGATGAAGCCAGCAGCAGCAGACCATCCACATTGATTTGAGAGGAAAAATTAATCTTGTTCATGGCCTAATTGAAGAGGACTGTCAATTAACAGTAGAAACAATAGCCAGCACCATAGACATCTCGATTGATTCAATTTACAGAATTCTGACTGGAAAATTACAGTTGAGCAAACTTTCCACTCAGTGGTGCCAAAACTGCTGCACCCAAATCAGCGGCAGATAAGAGCAGAGCTTTCAACGGAAATATTAAACAAGTGGGATAAAGATCCTGAAGCATTTCTTTGAAGAATTGTAACAGGAGATGACACATGGCTTTACCAGTACAATCCTGAAGACAAAGCACAATCAGAGCCATGGCTACCAAGACGTGGAAGTGGTCCAGTCAAAGCAAAAGTGGATCAGTCAAAAGCAAAGGTCATGGCAACAGTTCTTTGGGATGCTCAAGGCATTTTGCTTGTTGACATTCTGGAGGGCCAAAGAATGATAACATCTGCTTATTATGAGAGCATTTTGAGAAAGTTAGCAGAAAAATGCCCAGGAAAGCTCCACCAGAGAGTCCTTCACCACGATAATGCTCCTGCTCATTCCTGTCCTCAAACAAGGGCAATTTTGTAAGAGTTTTGATAGGAAATCATTAGGCATCCATCTTACAGTCCTGATTTAGCTTCTTCTGACTTTTTTGTTTCCTAATCTTAAAAAGTCTTTAAAGGGCTCCCATTTTCTTCAGTCAATAATGTAAAAAAAAAAAAAAAAAAAAAAGAGACTTCATTGGCACGGTTAAGTTTCCAGGACACTCAGTTCTTTAGAGACAGACTAAATGGCTGGTACCATAGCTTACTTTTGTCTTGAACTTGATGGAGCTCATAATTTTTTTTTTTTAAGCTAGCTAGTATGGGGATCCAAACCCCTAACCTTGGTGTTACAACACAGCTGAGCTAACCAGCCAGCCCATATGTTGAGAACTAAAGTTTGTATTTTTTGTTTTTGTTTTTATCTTTTAATTCCATTATTCCACAAACTTTTTGAAGTAATGCTGGAGAGGGTCAATTTCATCATGAATGCCTACCCTGCAAATATATCACACTTTCTTCCGCTTTCCTGTCCCACACTGACAGCGATAACGTTCAAGTGTCCCAGCACTGAGCCCCGACTCCACCTCAGAGTCCTTCTTAATACACTGGCTTTGGCAGTTCCTACGAACCAGTAAGAGTTGACCTAAGAGTTTAAACCTCTCTGCCAAGCTGCTGCAGGTGATGGTGGGACACAAAATGGTTTTAACTAGTGGAGAGATGGCCTCTATTGCAGCTGAGAAAGTCCCCTTGGTCGCAGTGTGGAGGAGGAAGACAGATGGTCACAGAACTACAATGGGCGTCATCAGACAGCAGCTAGGTTTCCAGGCCTCCAGGCCTGGACATGCACTTTGCTATTCCCCCCGCTCCCCCAGTAACAGAGCTGAGGCACAGTCCTGTTGCCAGGCACCTCCACATCCTGGGCAGAGAGGCAGGAAGCCCTGGAGGCCAGGCCTCATCAGCACTGCCACCAAGCAGCAGCTTTACGAACACAGACCAACAACACTCAGGACCCTCCACACAAGGCTGGATGGCCTGGGGGGGCGGGGGGTAGGTGGGTATTTTTAAGTAGCTGGGAGAACCGCCAGCTCCCAGGTCAAGGTCAAGGGGACAGGAAGTTGAGGCTATCAGCAAGATCCAGGCTGGATTGGGGATGCCATGATGATGGAGCTGTGAGATGCAGCAGGCCAGGGACTGGTGGTCAGCATGTGAGCAAGGAAGCGAGAGATGAGGGGAGAAGGGACCGAGTTCAGAGTTTAAACATGGACGGGTGATACTCCTGCGGGGGAGCAAGAGCCAGAGTGAGGCCAAGGTGAGCAGCCGAGGCGGAGTGCAGGTGAGAGAAAGGCATAGAATTGTGGCATTGGATGCTGGTGAACCACATTCCTGGACATCTGGGTGCCCAGAACGATGGCAGGATGTGGGGGAGTGGGAGCAGGCTGCCTCGAGGGCCGTGGTCAGGATCACAGGTTCATGCCCAAGGGTGGAGGGAAACTGTTATTATTCATATCAGCATCATTAAAGGTGTGAGCTGGAGCGAGAGCACCAGCGCACCTGGATGGCCCACGGGAACAGCAGGTCAGACAGGCTGGAGGGTGAGGGGTGGCGTGCAGCTCAGGGACCAGAGGGAGCCGTGTCAGCTACAGAAGGGCCCGTGCATGTGGCTAAGCTGCTCAGACTCTCTCCTGATGACAATGGGGATGATTTAAAGGAATGAGGTCAGATCCACATTTTGCAAATCTGACATCTGTGCATCCCTGTCTGCTCTCAGAGCCTCACCCCTGCATCCTGATCTCCATGGTGTCCTCATCATGCAGACCAGGAAACGGCTCAGAGAGGTTGAGTTACCTGTGCATGTCTGCACAGTGAATCATGGGCAGTGCCCAAAGCTGGAGCTCCCTCTACCCTCCCCTGCTGAGGTGGCAGGAGCAGAGGCTGGCAGACCTGGCAGAGGTGCCGTGCCCTGGGCTTTGCATTTTTTTTTAGGGGACCCTGTCTGCCCTCCTCTTGCTGTGGCCTTCTGGTGGGTGACAAGTCTGTGGGGCCAAGGCAATGTGCCCACCCAGATCCCTATCTCCTTCTAGATCTCATTCCTGGGGCTCAAGTTCCCTGCCCAAATTCCTGACCCAATGCTTGTCCCAGGCCATACTTCAAGGACAGACCCCACTCCTAGGCCAAGGGGTGGCTATTTGTGATGGGTGTGGATTGAACTTGGATGTGCAGGTTGAGGAATCCATAAGTCAGTGGGCGAAGCTCCTTTCAGTGCAGGAAAAGGCCAGTGTACAGGGTGGGCTGGGGCTGGCTCTCCCTCCACCATCATTTTCCAGAGGAGAACTCCAAGGCATCTAAGAATCCTTAATTTGAACTTATCTTTCCAGGTCGGTTTGAAGGTACACTTGTCCAGGTTGGAGGCTAGAACCTACTTAGTGGACCATTTGTTAGCTTGATTCATAGCTCGTGGATGTTTAGTCCTAAGCACTCCCAGGCTCTGCACAGGAGTAGCCGGCTTATGGGATGAGAGCCATTTCTCAAGGGGTAAGCAAAAAGTGACTTTGTCCTTTGTCCCCTGCCTCACTCTCTGGACGAGTTCATTCCCTCCTCTGCTGAGATCCCAAGCAGGTCCTACAGCTCCTTTGGTTTCCCTAAGTCAGAAGAATAATCCCACTTCAAAAATTAATATTAAAACTTTATCATTTACCCAAATTAAAGCTTCTCGCTCCTCCAGCTGGGAGATGTGCAGCTGGGATGGGGTGCGGGGCCCCTTCTCTGGTTCTCACTCCTTCTCGTGCCCTGATTGCACTGTGGTTTTGGCCCTTCTAGGGTTAAATTCAGAGGTGAGGGGGAGACAACAGGCAAGGCCCCTAATGAACAGTGAGAGGGAGGGAGGGAGGGAGGGAGGGAGGGAGGGAGGAAGGAAGGAAGGAAGGAAGGAAGGAAGGAAGGAAGGAAGGAAGGAAGGAAGGAAGGAAGGAAGGAAGGAAGGGTTTCACAAATGTGAGTATTGCCTTTTGGGGGTAGAATGTGAAAATCGGGGTGGGGGCTCAGTCTGAGTACAGCTCTTCCCATCAATTAATGCTGCATTTCCCTTCAGCTTTCATCTGGCATCTGAACAACTCCATGGCTGGCAAAAATCATTAGTGGCCCATATGAAAGGCTACAAGATTCTACTAGAAATGGCCCTCTAAGCAATTGGGGACCTTTTCTTTCTGCCAAAATAGTTTAAACAGAGTAGTCCACACTGGACATCTGAACAAGGTGACCAGAACAGAGCACCCTGGATAAGGCAAGATGCCCCCAGCATATGTCAGACCCAGACATCCTGCCCTAGAGGACAGACACAGGCACATACACACACACAGAAAGGAGAACACAAACCATGTCCAAAAATCAGACTCCAAAAAGGAGCAAAAACAATGAAACAAAGGAAGACTATTTGTCAAGAAACAGTGCCATCACTTTGCACGTCAACTGAGACCAAGCCTCTAACTCACCAGACAGGAACCGGGTGCTGGCAGCACCCACGCGGGGCTTTCTGTAGAAGGACTCAGTTACACTCTGCAGCACCAACCTCAAGGGTCTGAAACACGCCCCAAGTCTCCTTGACACCTCCTAGTATCCTATTTAGGAATCTATTTTCCACAAATGCATCCAGATCCTCCCTGACCTAATTATACCTTCTCCCTGTTCTGATCCTGGTGGAAAGTTCTGGAAGATTACATTTATTTGGGTGTCTTGTTTGTGCTGAAAGGAGCCTTTCCAAGTGTCTGTGGAAGTCCCCAAGTTCCAGCCCACCAAACATCAGAACCCAGTCCCCATTCATTTTCTTCATGGACTTCACCTCTAGCTCCTCACAGCAGGCATGTTCCAGGCTGCAAATGCCTTTTTCCCCCCTCTTACCACACTATTTAGTTACAAAATTAATACAAGAATATATGCTTCTTGTGAAGCATGCAGATAAGACACCAGCAGACAGAAGAAAAATATGGTAGCCCCCTGGTCTAGTCCCGGGCCTCTCCATATAGCTAACTGCTGGAAATGGCTTCCTAGAAACTTTTTTTCTGGGCATTTAGATACCTACATGTAGACCATATTTTTATTTCATAAATGAGATCATGCTGTACATATTCTGCAACTTGAAAACCTTGTTTTTTATTTGTTTTTTGTTTTTTTTTCAACTTAGTCAACTAACCTAAAGAAAACTTGTCTTTTAGACTATTCTCATATGGAAGCGTCAGAGACCACGCTATTGTGGGTGTTTGGAGAATACTCCTAATGAAAGCCTAGGGTAAGTATTTCCAAACAAAACGAAGGAAATAGAATCGCGTGCAAACTTTTCCAGAGTCACTTGTATGCTTTTCTGAGCCCCGCCTTACCCAGCATGAAGTATACTTTTTCCCCAGCACAAAACAGGCCCGTCTCCTTGCTGTGAGGCATTGCCAGAATGCATCCTGGAAGTCCTCAGGTTTGTAAGTATGGGGGCGTAAAAAGTAACTGAACCTGTCTCAGCTTCGAAAAGCAGAATCGCATGGTAGAAAGCACTGGGTTTGGAGAAAGAAGACAAGGGGACAGTCCCGAGTTGCCACTGAACTTAGGGAACCCTCGGGGGGCCTCAGTTTCCTCTGTTAAAGGAAACGTAATAATCTCACATCTTAACCCTGGAGTTTTTTAAGGATACAAAGAGGTGGAGGGTACAGATACACATTGCGCGTTCTAGAGCGCTATTCTAGCTGTGTGGGTTGCAGTTATCATTCAGTGGGGAAGGGCGAAGTTCAAGTGAATTGCGCAGACACGGCGTTTGGCAACGTTACTTGCGAGCTCACGCGTTTTCTGGGGGAATTCAACCGCGGGGTTGGGAGACGCAGCCCTAACCGTCCGGGGTGGCCAGGGCGCCACCTGCCGACGGAGGGGGAGGCCCCCGGCGAGTCCCGGCGCCGCGGCTCGACTCCGCAGCGTAGCCACAGGGTCCGAGCCCGTTCCACGTCCCCGAGTAGCTGGGGAGTCGCAGCCGGGGCTCCTCCACGGCCTTAGCCCCAAAGACTGGACGCAATCGCCCCTCCTGTGTCGCCGGAAGGACGTCAGGAGAAACTGGGGACTCGCACGCACAGCCTTGGCAACCCCGGGAACCTGCTCCCCAACACAAAGCCGCGGCCGCGCAGGTGAGCGCGGGGAGCCACGTGATCCGGGAAATGTCCAGGGGCTGAGCCATCGAGCGCCAGTGAGCCGCGGTCACCCCCTCCGCAGGTTTGAGCCACCTCCACTCGGATCCCGGAGCCGAGGGGACGAAGTTGGGAAAGCAAGGACAGGAAGCGAGGCGGGGGGGGGGGGGGGGGGGTGGCTTTCCGGGCGGGTGGCTCTGGGGCCCTCGGGCGGGGCTCGCCCCCGAGCTCTGCCGCCACTGCCGCCTCCTTGGCCCCGGACCGCCGAGGGTTAATGAGAAAGCCCCACGCCCC
>NW_007734410.1:119253-146308 GCF_000696425.1 Galeopterus variegatus | reverse complement strand
CGGCCGGGAGCGGAGGGAGCCAGCCGGCGAGCGAGCGGGGCCCGGGTCCGAGCTGGGAGTGTCTGGGGGGCGTCCACGCCTCTCCAGGGCCGCCTTTTCAAATTCGGCGAGGTGGGCTCTACGCCGTCAAAGGGGGCGTGGGGCTTTCTCATTAACCCTCGGCGGTCCGGGGCCAAGGAGGCGGCAGTGGCGGCAGAGCTCGGGTGCGAGCTCCGCCGGAGGTCCCGAGAGCCACGTGCCCGGAAAGCCACACTCTCCCGGCCCTCCGTGCGCGCTTTAGAACCTTCCCAACCAAACCCACTTCAGACTTGCAAACTCGCGTGGAGCACGCAGTCTGTGCTTGGCGATGTCACCTGGGCAATGCTGTTTAGTCCCCACAACACTGTCCTCTGTATTAGGTGGTACCATTCCTATTCTTCAGAGGTGGAAACTGAGGCTCAAAATAGTTAAGTCAGAAAAATGCATGTCCTCTGCCCCTCGTACAGGGCTCTCTGGGTCTGCCCCTGCATGCCCTCGAGAGTTGGCCTGGGCCTCCCCGGAATCTTCCCCTTCACCTTTTCTTTCCACCCCCAGCCCCCACCTTGCCAGCTGACTCTTCAAGGTGAGAAGCAGCTGCGCATGGAGAATGGCAGAAACCACTCGATTGGGTGTGAGAAGAAATTGTCCTTAGAATCACAGATTCATGAGGAACCCGATCTGGAAAGGGAAGATGAAATCCAATCCCACCTTTTACAGATGGAAAAGCTCAGTTCCAGATCCCACACTGAGCCCAAGGCCAGCCTGGCCCCAAGTTGGTCTTTTCTGTGCTGCAGGATTCCCACAGTGCCTGGACCCTTAGGAAGGGGCAGGTAGGACCTGAAATCCAGTCTGCACTTCATTCTCCAGTTTGGGAGCCTTTTTCTGATTCTCCCAGAGGCATCTGGCAAAGGCTGGCACTGCCCCTGCTAATAGTGGGAAGCTCTTAGTCTGTAAAATGCCTGTAGGACTGGAGGGAAGCCATCAAACATGGGAGTGCTTAATGGACTGTAGCACATTTTGCAAAAGGACTGCTGGATTATTGTTAAAGGAAGACAGGAAGATGCTGTTGAAAATGTGGTAAGAAAGGCCATTTCTTTGGGGACTTTTGCCCTCTTGTTTACATGTCCCAATATGTACCCATAGGTACATATCCCAACCCCTTTCACCTTCTCCCCTAACCTACTCATCCTGTTCACTCAATTCCTGCAAATCCCACATCAGCTTTTTAAATGGAATTTCCACTTCCCAAATCCTGAGTCTTGGAGTCAGTGTTGGTTATCTGAGAGTGGACATCCCCCTAATGGGAATGTATCTCCGACCCAGGATCACTTCCTTCCTCTCACCCTCCATCCCTCCCTCGAGGCCTAAAAGATTTGGAGAATTTGGGTTATCAGGGGATTTTTCAGTGCCTTCCCCCAAAGGAATCTGAACTGTGCTCCTTGGGCAGTTGGCCAACACCTAATAAATGATGAAGTCATTCTCCCGCAGGAATTTGTAAGCATCCTGTCTTCCACCTTCCTCACTTTTACATGTGTAATAAAGTCTTAAAGACCTGAGAAATTCTATGTTGCTGTAAACTGACTTTATGCTGTGGGCATTACAGTAAGGGAACAAGAATTTTTTTATCTTAATCTCATTTTTCCAGTGCTATGAGCTGCACCCAAGCCGGAAGGACCAAGGAGAAATGAGGAGACACAAGGAAAAATACTACTCCATAGAGCACAGGATTGTTTTAGGATGTAAATCTTTAGGCAAAGAATGAATACTTCCCAGAAACTTTAGGACTGAGCAGTGTCTGTGTTCGATCTTCTTCATGTCTTGGACAATAAGTTTATTTCAGCCCATGCTGGGTGCAGCAAAGGCTGGTCCTCACCCTCAAGGTGCTTACACGATTCTTTGGGGGGATTAAAATGTGCTTTTTTCCCTTCAAAAGACAGCCGGCAGACTGGACAGATGTTCTGCAAACCAGATGAGGACCTATTTAGATGATGAGGGATAAAAAGACAAAGATCCGTGAAATCAATAAAAGAAACTGAAAGCATTCACACTGCCCAGACTCAGAGCTTCAGTTCTGCTCTTGGTTCCCCCGCTGACTTGCTGCATGATCTGGAGTAAACCCGTTCCCTCTCTGGTCCTCCCCAGCATCTTCATTTGTAGAATGAAGAAGGTGGGCTGTCTTGTCTCTGAAGACCTTTCCAGCCCTGGCCATCTATAATTCACTCTTCTCTTCATCCTCCACTCTGGTCTCCAAGGCTGCTATGGACATAGCCAACTGTTAGAAGCTGTCACTATTGTAGGCAAGATTTGCAGCTGCAGAACCACCCAGCAGGGTCCCAGGATCCAAGAAGATTGGAAAAGGATTCTGTGGCATCGCACCCTACCCTTCCCCGGTAAACATCAGCTAGTAGAATCCAACTGCAATCAGCACCAGCTGTGTGACTTTGGACAAGTCACCTAACATCTCTGAGCATCCTCATCTATAAAATCAGAATAATAATAACAGTATCTAATTTATGGATTTGCTAAGAGGATTAAATAAATTATTCACATAAGTGCTTGGAACGATATGCCTGACACATCATAATGCTCAACAATTATTATTATTATTTTCAGGGCTTTAATGGGGAATAAAATAGAAAGACACCATACATCTCAAACATTTCATAGAGCCATGGGTGAACTTGGTACATCTTATTCCGTGGTCAACAATTTAAAATACAACTTTATTTTAAAACAAGTATAGGAATATTGTTGAGTAGAAGTAGCAATTTGCGTTATTTTTAAAGATAAACATGCACGTGGTGGGCAGCAAAAGTGGTGAAGTTTGAGCAGCGCTGAAATAAAGGACTGGAAAGGTCTAGTGCAATTTCTGCATGACCATGTCGGCTGCTGCAGCTGCCCCCTCCACCTCTGAAGAGCTGCCTGGCGGCCTCCGATCAGTGCTCCACACAAGTGCTTGTCTCTATAGTTCAAAACTGTGCCCTCGGCATTCCCCAGATACATGCTAAAACTTCCGGAGAGACAGAAGCCACTGTTCCCAAGAGCCTGGGAAACCTAGCATTAAAGATTTGAAGTTGGGACCCAGGTTTTGGAGCTGGCTCCTTCTTCCTCACTTCCGTGGTGACCTCTGGCCATCCCCTAGCCCCCCAGGAGTCTGGTGGGCCTTCACTGCTCACAAAGGGCTTTCTCTTCCTCATCTCCTCGGCCACTCCCAACGGCGCTCTGATGTGGACACGGGCAGCCATTCTCATTGTCCCCATCTTAACAGACGAGGTGAGAGGGGATGCGTCTTGTCCAGGACCTTGTGCTCTTCCCATTCTGTAAGTGCAAAAGTGCCTTAGAAACAGGATTGTTGGTGCCAAGAGGGATCGGACGTCGTGACAGAAGAATACGAGCTACCCCAGAGGAGTGGGCTGTGCAGCAACTGTGTTTCCAGGCCTTTCTGATAAGAAGATATCAGTTAGCATCCTCTTCAGCAGACAAAAAGCAGATCTTCGCCTCTGCTGAAGTCAGCAGAGAGAGCTGCAGAACAGAGGAGTAAATACTCATTAAGCCGAAGCCAAGGTAAATATTGACCTCCTGGCACGATAAATCCTCCTGTTAATCTAAAACAGAAATCTCCCCACCCCACTCCCACCCCTGGATTGCCCTATAGGACATGGATTCTGCAATCCTCCCTGAAGTTCAGGAAGGCAGTGGTAGGGACTGAGTGGTTTTCATGCTGACTTCTCCAACAGCCCTGCTCCCAGCTGTTCTGCATCCCAGGATAACACAGGAAGGACTGGAGTTAACTCAAGGTAGCAGGAGGGTCACAAAAAGGGTGTTTTTGTTTTGCTCCAAGCCTTCTGTACTTGGCCAGGCCAAAATGTGGGCAGAACACAGATATTATGGAAGATCCTAACTCTGAATTTTCTTCTTTACCTGGACACCACCAAAATTCCATCAAGCCCTACAAAAGTGAGCGTGTCTTTGCTGTGCCTCCCTGAACGTGTGAGCCTGCCTGTTCCCCAAACACTGGCAATGAACTAGACATTCAGAAGACAGTAAATGAGATGGCTACCCCTGGTCCAGGATCTTAAATAGAAGTTAAAGGGGGGGGGGGGGAACTGTTGAAAGCAAAACCTAAAAAATGATTTTTAAAAAATGGAAGCTGCTAAAAAATGGAGACCAGTTGCCAATGCTGAAAGCCCAGCTCAAATGTGGTGACAAATTTAACCCCTCACTGATGTAGCCACAGCTAAACAAATGCTTCCCAGAGAGCTTAGTAAGATGGCTTCATGGAAAATGAAGAAGGGGGCTAAAGATAAGATGGAGAAGGGGAGCGTTGACCTTACCAGCTCTACCCTGGCACAAGCATGAGGACATGGGGGTATTTAGACATGACAGATCCACATCACAATGTCCCCCCACAGAAGTGCCCTGAGCTGAGTCTGTGGTGGGGGACCTGCCCTGGGCTCCCCACCCCAGCTCTCCACACCCTCCACTGCCTACTTCTGCATTCAGCTCTTGGGGCCCCCACTGTAAGGGGCAATGGTGAGACAAACCAGCCACGAGTGAAGAGGCGAACCAGCAGGGGAAGTAGAGGCACACAAAAGAGCCTGGTTTAGAGAGGAAAAGACTGGGGAGAAGTGATCCAGATCTCCAAAGCCATGCAGGAGAAAACAATCTTGTTCTCTCAGCCCCAAAGATGAATTTGGGACCAGCGGTTGGAAGATGTCAGTTAAATATAAGGAAAAACCGTGTAACAGGCAGGGTGGTCACAGTTGAATCTAGCTGCACTGGGAAGAGGGGTGAGTTCCTTATCACTGGAGGCATCCAGGCAGAGAGTGGGGCAACACCTGGTAGGAACGTTGTAATTCAGGGCAATGCACTGCCTATGGCCTTGAAACTGTGATTCTAGACCCTAGAGGCCAGAAGGGAGTCTTTACTGGTGCTCACCAGTGTCTGGCTCTCCAGTTCTCTCGGGGCACAGAAAAGACCTCCCTTGCCAACCTCTCTTACAGCAAGGCAGGGCCATGGACCAGGTCTGGCCAATGGACTATGAGCGGAAGAGATCTGTTCCAATTCCAGACCAAAGAAAAAACAGGGAGGATGAGTTTTCCAAGCCCTCCTGTCCCTGTCACAGCAAGTGTTCCCTGGGCTGGGCTCTTTGTCAGCCTGGATCCCTGAGTGACTGTGTGCAGAAGACCTCCTCCACCCTCTAAGTGGCATTGGACATGTTTCCTGAGTTTTGTGCAGCCATTGAGATGTGAGGGTGAGGTTATTGCTGTGGCATCACCTAGCCCTTCGTGACTAATACATGAAGGATGTACACATGGTTTGGTTGCTTGGTCCAAAGGGGCCTGTCAGTGTCAATGCCTGTCCTGCCCTGTTGCAGGGCCTGGTCTTTCCTACCTGTGTCCTTCATTCTCACTAACTCCTTCTTTCTCTCCCTGCCTCCCCGACTCTAGGGTCCCACCCTCACCTGCAGCCCCACCTTGGAAGCCCAGTGCTCATGAGAAAACCATCAAAAGGACTCAGTGGTGGAGCTTTAGGGACCATGCTCTGGCTACAGGCAGCAGCAGGGAGCCAAAGTCTTCTTAAGCGCAAGTCCAAAGTTGAAGGGCTGAGTGGCAGCGGGGACTGCAGATCCAGGGAGCAAAGCCAAAGAACTGGGCAAAAGCCAGCACGACAGAGCGCAAGCCCTGGACCCCATGGTTGCTGAGAGGGTGGTGCTGCTGTCGCCACCCCTTGGACATCTGCATCCACATCTCCCTCAGACTCAGCAGCTTAAAAACTGAACCCTGCTCTCTAGGATCGCCGCCAATCTACACTTGCCTTAGTGCAAATTAGGAAAAGGTGCCACCTGTTTTCTGGGTGGACACAGCCCCCGTCAGGCACGGCCAGCAGAGCCCAGGTTAGATTTCACTCCCCACTGGCCCCTTTGGTCTGGCATCCTCCTGCAGGGACAAGCAATACAACTTCCTCAGCAGCCCTGTGGACCATCCCCCCACCCCCAAC
Source organism: Galeopterus variegatus (assembly GCF_000696425.1). Classification (NCBI taxonomy): domain Eukaryota; kingdom Metazoa; phylum Chordata; class Mammalia; order Dermoptera; family Cynocephalidae; genus Galeopterus; species Galeopterus variegatus. The sequence goes on along the minus strand of NW_007734410.1, from coordinate 140,290 downwards.
CTGCGTCTCTTCCACCTGGAATTCTTATCACAGTGTCACCATGCACCCACCACTCCGCTCCTCCTGCCCTGTACCTCCAAGTCTGCTCTGCGCTAGATAACTCTTAGATCCGTTCTCTGCACAATCCCGTGCCTGCCGGCTCCTGTCTCCCCTCCCACTGCCCTTTATTGCGAGTGGCTGCCAGAAAGCTCCTTCCTAAACACAAGCTGATTCCTTCACTCATCTGCTGAAATAGACCTCTGCTGGCCTTTCCTGTCCTTACAGAGAAAATTCTCACCTCCTTGAACAGGTACTCAAGTCCTCCACTGCCTGTCCCCTCCCCCTCACCGCCATCTCCCACACCCTGCCCTCCCCAGGCTCCAGCCACAGTGCAACACTTGCAAACCCTCAGCCAGCCAGGATCTTTCCCATTGCCGCGACTTTGCAGAGACTGTTCTCTGTCTGGAATGCTCTCCCACCCTCAGTCCTTCTCTCCCTGCTGCACCTCCTTGGGGATCCAGCTCTTTACCAACCCTTCCAACTAGAATTAATGCCCACTGCATTGTAAACAGAGGAGTAAGTCCCCCAGTGGGGTCTTTAAGGATCACCCCAACAAGGCTGTGGAAATTACCCTCAGAAAGGCATATGAGATTAAAGGATTTATTCTACTCTCAGGTCCTAGTGAGGGAGGCACCAGGGGACCATATGGGAGGAGCTTATGGGGAGCTGAGAGAGTGAGAGAGAGAAAGAGAGAGAGCAGGAGGAGGAGGGGGAGGAGGAGGAGCAGAAGGGGGGAAGAGGGAGGGAAAGAGAGAGCCCACGGGCAAGTGGCTTTATTGGAGACAAGCCTTAACACACTGGTGCACCTGGTCCCCTGGGCAGGCTGTTCACGGCCTGCTTGTGGGGATGTTGAGGCATCAGGAAAATGTAAAGTTTTGAAAATTTCCCATATACCCACTTGTGCTCTCACAGATCTTTCCACAAACTTCTACATCTGCACCACCTCCACTTACCACGCTTACTTCTTTTCATCTTTCCCACAACGCAGTGCACACTCCAAGCACAGGATACTTGCCTTTCACCTCCTTTTCCCTGCACCTGCCAGCTACACGCTCAGCCACAGCTTCATAAATATTAGCTGGAATGTGAATCAGTGAATCACTAGTTCATTCTCACCATCCTCTAGGGAGAGGAGAGCCGGGGGCCAAGCTGCCCTCTGACAGGTGGGTCCCTCATCTTGGCTTCTGCCCTTGACACCCAGGATGCCAGCCCGCCGGGCAGAGTGCATGGCCAGCATCAGCTCAGGCTGGCACACCTTAATAGCCCTGGGCTGTAGCTGTGCAATAGACAGCCCATGGTGGCATCAGGACATTCATTAAAGCTACGGACCCTGAGCAACACAATTGTTCACTGTATGTTCTTATTCCTTTTTATGTGAAAAAAACAAGAGAGAGTGTCAAGATGAAAATGTCAAGTGGGTCCTGTAGATGACTATGCCAAGCGAAAGAACTTGCCATTCATTCCAAGAGGGACTGGGATCTGCCCCCCTCTCATCTCTATCCAAAATTATTGAGTTTAGCACTTAACAAAGGATTGTCAGGTGCTGTCTTCAAACCAAAAATTTCCAGATAGACTTAGACGTGTCAGCCTGCCATCAGTTTATGAGGACTGACCGCAGATGTCTTTGCTGTGCATAATCTAAAATATCTTCCCTGCGCTTCTAGAAAGGTATGTTTTACTGAAAACCAGAGAGGAAGGCAGGTCATGTTTTCCTAAGGGTGGCTCTGCATTGATAGTAGGACCCAGAGGAAAAAGAATGACAATGTTCCACTTGATAAAACCTTACTGCAATTACTATTATGAAGTGTCTGTTTGAAATCAAAAGTTCTAGATAAGCCCTTTGTTGAGAAACCGGAAAAAAGAGGGGGATAAGGCAGTTAGAGTGGAACACTGATTATACAGTCATTAATTAAGACCGAGAAAGTCCTGTGGAATGACCTTCAATTAGAAAAATCGATCAAAATCTTACAGGCAGCAGGGGGACCAGGTAAGAAACCCATTTTGTTTCCAAGTCCCATGCAGCTGATTCCACTCCAAGGAGCTGTCAGTATGGGTGGGTGCCCTCACAGAGCCACCCAGAGTGACTTTGCCATCGGGAAGCAGCCCCAAAGCTCAGTGTGCCCCTTTTGGAGTTCCCCAGAGGCTGTTACCTACCCGGTGCAGGTGGCAGTGCATGCAGTCCGGTCCTGGCAGGTCTCTCCCTGGCTCCCCCACTGACGCCTCCAGGCCCTGCAGCAAGCATTCAGGCCTACAGGACTCCAGCTCACACACTTACTGTGGGGAGCTCTGGGCAGCTTTCTTAACCTTGCTGAACTTCAGTTTCCTTCTCTTTAAAGTGGGAAGAACATTGTCACCTTGGACCACTGGAAAGGTTTATAGTTGTTTATATTCATACACAGACTATTGGAAAGGGCTTGGTCTACAGAAGCTCAACAGGAATTTGCTCTCTTTCTCACATCCTTTCTCCAACCCACCCCTAAGTGGCCTTCAGATAAAAGGTTCTGGAAAGCAGATCATGTCATTCCCCTCCAGGCCTTTTCAGAGGGTGTCCAGGGTGTGGATTTGACCTCACTTTGAGCCTGAAGCTCAGGCCAAAAGGCCTTCTTAACCTCATCCCTTGCCGTAGCTGCTCTCCCCTAACACCTGCAATGGCTCCCATTGCCTACAGAATAAAGTCTGAACTCTCCTTGACCTGGCATTCAAAGCCCTTCACGACCTGGCCCCAAAATGCCTTTCTAGACTCATCTCTCACTGCTTCCTTGGGTATACACAAATCTCAGAGCAAGCCATGTACACAGGGCTGGAAAATTGCATGAGCTAGGATAAGATTGTCTGTGGCTGAGCATCCAGGATCCAGAGTTGAAAGTTGCAGTTCCTGTCCTAAGGAGCTCGCAATGGAGTTGGGGAGACAGTTAAGTGAACCCACAGATACAAGCAGCATGACACCTGCTGTGACAGAAACACACATGGGATGTTTGGGCAGTGGCCTGGAGAGGAACCACCACAAGATCAGCCTATGGGGGTTACAGATGTCCCGGAAGAACCCTGTGTGAGTTAAGTCTGAGGAAGGGGTGGGCGTTCACAAGAGAGAAAGTGAGGAAGGTGCAGAGGGGAATCTGCAGGAGCTGGGGATGGTACAGAAGGGGGTTGAGCAGAGAGGACATGGGGGAGGGCAAGAGATGAGGCCCCTGTGCCCCAGCCAACAGGGGCTTAGTGAGCCAATATCATCCCATTTGCGGATCTGAAGGATTTCAAACAAGGGGCAATCAATGATCAGGTTTGCATTTTAGGAACATGTCGCTGGCTGCGGAATATGAGCAAATGAGAGCGGGGAAGGTGAAGGCTGGAAACCCAGTTGAGAGGCTTTTGCAGAAATCCTGGCCAGAAGTGCTGAGCGCAAAAGTGGACACTTAGTGGAGGTGGTGAGAGAGGGCAGATTGGAGAGAAGCCACCAGGCTTGCTGACCTGTTAGACCCGCACCGTCCGGCACAGGGGCCACCAGCCTCACGTGGCTATCAAGCTCTTGTATGTGGCTGGTCCGAGTGAGAAGTGCTGTAAGTACAGCACACACATCAGATTTCAAAGTGTTTATTCAACATTTTTTTAAAAGGTGTAAGATCTCACTAATAATTTTTACCATGCTGAAATTTATCATATTTTTATATAGGTGGCTAAGATTATTAAAATTTATTTATTTCTTTTAAATGTTTTTAATGTGGCTATTAGAAAATTCAAAGTCACATTTAAAACTTATGTTCAGGGACAGTGTTGGATTAGAGGGACCACGAAAGGGAGAGATATCTGAGAAGATTCCTGGGTCCCTGCTCAGGAGACAAAGCGGTGATAATGGGTAGCACACACCGCACCTTCAGTCACTTACTCTTTTATTCTTCCCAACAATCTAATGAGGGAGATATCTGTAAAAATCTCCATTTTACAGATGAGGAAACTAAGTCACAGAGAGGTTACAGGCAGAGCTGGGCTTTGGACCCAACCAGTCTGCATCCAGTGTCCAGACTTTTGGTCACCACGTGTCCCTCCCACTTCTGAGAGCGCCATGAACTGAGCCTGGAATGGGGGGGCAGGCCAGTTGCAGGGGTGGGGGACATGGTTCACTGAGTCACTGATTCCCATGCCAGGCACTTCACGGTTTTCATTGCATCAGGAGAATCGTTTGAAAGAACGTCCTGAACAAAACCCACAGAATAACTGAAGGAAGTCAGGAAGGGTCAGACCAAGCTCCCGATACCAGGATGCTTACATTCTGCTCAGGGGCACAGGCAATGAACAGTAAACAATACAGGAGTTACACGTTTAAATTTCCGGTGCCGTGAGTGACGGAGGCTGTTGCTTTAGAGGGAGAGGTCAGGGCAGGCCTCCTGGAGGAGATAGCTGTTGAGTGGAGACTTTAATGACATGAAGGAGGGAGCTCAGGGGCACAGGCAATGAACAGTAAACAATACAGGAGTTACACGTTTAAATTTCCGGTGCCATGAGTGACGGAGGCTGCTTCTTTAGAGGGAGAGGTCAGGGCAGGCCTCCCGGAGGAGATAGCTGTTGAGTGGAGACTTTAATGACATGAAGGAGGGAGGGTGTGAAGCTCCAAGTGGAGGGAACGTGCTAGAATTTGGCTTGCTCAAGGAAGAACAGGGAGGCTGGTGATTGCTGGAAGGGAACAAGCAAGGGGGAGGGGGACGGGGGGTCCCAGTCTTTTGGGAAGCCAGAGTAAGGACAAGAGTAGAAGCTGGAAACCAGTGGCAGGGGTTAGGGGGTCCCCCGATAGAACAGGAGAGGGAAGCTGGTGGCTTGGACCTCAGTTCCCCTCTCTGGGTTCACAGGGCCAAGACAAGGGTTGCATTCTGAGTGGGTGCGTGGATGGTCAGGGGGCGCTTCCCAAGGTCCTCACCTACATCCCAGGAGTCTTTCCCTTATTTGTGACCAAAATGAAAGAACGATCCTCTGCAAGCGATCTTAGCTCTAATATCCATCCCTGGTCCCCTGAGATGCTGGTTTTTCTCTCTCTGACACCTTCCTCAGCTCCGGATCCACAGCCTCCTTTCTCTGCTCTGCACTGAGCCCTGGGAGGCTGAACCCCATGGATGGCATGCCTGGCTGCCTTGCTCATGGCCCTCTGACTTTGGTCCAACCAGTGGGAGAAATGGGCTAGAGGGGTGGGCAGGAGGAGAGGGAGAGGGAGATTAAGGCTTTTCTTCCCTGCTTCAGCGCCCCAGTCTCTTGCAAAAACTGCCTCCTTCTGCAGCTCCAGCTGCTGCCAGGGATCTCTCTATTCTCCAGCTCTCACATGGCCCCAACCACATAATCCCCATCCCTCATTTGCTCCCTTAGCGTTCTTCCCTGCTTCAGCGCCCCAGTCTCTTGCAAAAACTGCCTCCTTCTGCAGCTCCAGCTGTTGCCAGGGATCTCTCTATTCTCCAGCTCTCACATGGCCCCAACCACATAATCCCCATCCCTCATTTGCTCCCTTAGCACTGCCTACACCTTTCTAAGGGCTTCTTCATTGAAGCCTCTTCCTTTGAACCATCTGGGATGCATTCTGTTTCCTGCCAGGACCCTGATTGGTGCAGACAGTATAAAAAAATAAAACTGGGACCCACAAAGTGCTAAGTTCCTAGGGTGGTCATGTACACTTGTGCAAGTTGTAGATTGCACTACTTCAGGGACTGCCATTCACTTTGCAGCCTTTGGGAATGTTGTGCCCTGGATTCATGCAGCACACATTCTGCATTGCTGAACCTGATGGTCCTGCTTTGCCCAAGATCAACCAGCTATTGAGACTCACAGCCAGGTCCTGATCCATGTCCCATGGCTGTTGCACCACCCCAAGGTGGCTGTCTACTCTGCCATATTTCCCAAGAGATGAGTTGAGCAGAGCTGCAAAGTATGTCTTGCCTGTCAAATTCCAGGCACACTCGGTCTCTTGCATGTCCACATTTGCAATGTCTCTCATTGTCTCTCAAATATTTCTCAATAGGACAAAGGTAGCCCACCTGGGTTCCCATTTTTCAAACTTCTTTTTTTAAAAAAATTTTTATTGAATCAAAATTGATTATACATATTTTTGGGGTTCAATGTTGAGATATGTTGATCAATCAATATTACTAGCATATATATTGTTACAAATCATACTTATTCTTTATGCCCCTTGTCCAAACTCACCCCATCTGTCTCACCCTCCCCATCTCCCCTCTAATTACCCTAGTTTTCTTCTCTTCTTCTGAAAGAATAATGGTTACTCTGTTGATTTGTTTCCTAGATGATCTGTCCAATGCTGAGAAGTGTGATCAGGTCACCCAATATTATTGTAGAGCAGATGCTTCTTCTGTCACTCTGGAATGGGCTTTGTGGAGAGAGACATCCTCTTCTTTTCTTTATTGCTGCTGGTGATTCTCCTTGTGCCAATGCACTCCAGTGGCTGGTGGACCATCTGCATGATGGTTGTGATGTCTAGCCACTTTCATGGCAGCCATGTTTATTGTGGTGGCTGTGGTGGGCCACCCACATGGAGGTGATGTTGGGCAGGCCCCGAGGCACTGGCAGTGTGTCTCAGCTGGAACTAAATTTTTTTGTCCTTTGCTTACTTCTACTTGAACTCTGTGGTTGAGCTAAATTGCTGCTTTGCTGCTGCTTTCCTAGGGAAGGCTTTTTGTGCAGCACAGGTTATAATGGTTGACTTTATAGGTACTTCTGGCTCTCCAGAGACTCAGTGCACCTGGGTTGTGTAGAAACTCTGATCTGGGCCTGAGTCTTTTCATCAAACTGCACCCCATGCAATTCTATATTCCTGGCCAGTCTCCTCTGAGTGGTCCTACGCTGACTGGGGTGTAGATCAGCTGTTCCTGCTGTGCCCCAGTGTTCACCTGGTGGGCCTGTCTCTCCCACTGCCTGTGCTGTGAACACTTCCCATGGGACAGGCTGTGTACCAGTCCCTTGCAATGACTCACTGGCCTCTGAGTGGCTCCAGCTTTTCAGTTGTTGTGGCTCTGCACTCCTGTGTGGGTCCATGGGAACTCTGTTAATGGTCTTGCTCTCCTGGGGGCCACCAAGGTCCTCTTCTCCCCTGCCACCTCCAAGTAACTCCATCCAAAGGGCAGAGTTGTGGCTTTTGTTGGCTCCTGCTCTGTGTACTCAGCAGCTCCAGCCTTAAAGCAGCCACAGCAGGAAATGGTTGGAGCATTTTTTTCTTTTTCTCATCATGGCTTCTCCTGCCTTCATGCACTCTGTAGGTCTCTCCTCCTCTTCCCCTGAGCTCTAGCGGCCCCAGCTTGGCTATTGATGCTTTTTTATATAGTTGTAAATTGGTTGATTTCTGGGAGAGAGTGACACCAGGGACTGTCTATTCTGACATCTTGACCAGAGCCCCCCATTTTGCAAACTTCTTACCATTAATAATGAAGAGAACCTTTGAATATGTTTAAGGCCAGAATGACTAGCATGATACTTTTCCTCTGGCAAGGGCAAGAGTTGATTAGGAAAACATCTTAAACAGGCATCTCAAAAAAAAAAAAAACAACAAAAAAAAAACTGTTTAATCTGAAAAGAATACTAACCCAAAGAGAGAAAACTTAGCTTTTGAAAAAGTGCAATGATAGACAGAACAAAATATATAATGTGGGTTCAAAAAGGTCCTCTAACGATCACTGAAAGTGGGACCTCCACACGGAATATGCCACATAATGCAATTCAGTAGGAAGAACATGGCACCCCCCACAAAGAACTCCTGTCTAATTAAAAAATGAAACCTCAATAACCTAATCAAGTCTTTACCTCTAATCATCAATTTGTAGGAAAGACAGGGGACATGAGAACAAGGTAAACAATGGCATAGGAAAGCATCAGCCAAGTCCAAACACAGGACGTTCTACAGACCAGACAACCCGGCTTCTCTAAACATCAAGAGCATGAAGAAAAAAGGCAGACTGTTACAGATTAAAAGAGACTTCCTAAATGCAGTGTGGATTGGATCCTGCAACAGGAAAAGGATATTGGTGGAAAAACTGATGAAATTCGAATACACGCTGAAGTTTAGTTAATAGTAATGTACCAATGTTACTTTCTTAGTTTTGACAAATGTACCATGGTTGTATAAGATTTTAACATTAGGGAAAACTGGATGAATGGTATACAAGAACTCTCTGTAATAGCTTTGTGACTTCTCTGTAATCTAAAATTATTCCAAAATAAAAAGATTATTTGAGAGAGAGAGAGAGACACCTCAAAAGTATAACAACCAAATACAACAGGTGACCCTTGTTTAGATCCTGGTTTGAGCAAATCACTCGTGAAATGTCTTTAAGACAATCAGGGAAATTTGAATATGGACTGCATATTGGATGATCAAGGCAACTTTGTTCATTTTATTAGGTGTGATAATGGCATGGTGGTTAGGTGTTTTAAAAATCCCCTGTCTTGTAAACACATGTATTTAGTGGTGAAATGACATGATGTCTGGGATTTGCTTTAAAATACTCCAGGAAAAAAAAGTGATGATGGTAGATAAAATGAGATTGAAAATGGTTGATAATTGCTGAAGCAGACAATGGGTGTAGATTTTAAATAGTGCTCATCAACAAGTTAAGAAGAAGAACGGGAAGGGGAGGAAAGGAGAACACACCGTGTGTGCTTCTTTTCCAATCAGCAGGTCTGGAGCCTTCTCTCTGAGATGGACTAGTCTGGTTGCCAGTTTGCTTAGTTTCCCTTGCTAGGACTCACTACCAAGCCACCAAGTGACATACTTCCCACCATAATGACGGCACCACTAAGGGGACTGGTGGGGAGTTGGGTCCTGGCATCACAAAGTCTTGCTTCAGATCCTGGATGGCCTCAAACAGATGGTGTCTCTGTGCCATGATGCTACCTCCTATAAAATAGAGATGATGATGATAATAGCACCTACCTTGTAGGTGTTTGAGAATTAGAAATGAGTTGATATGTGCAAAGGGATTAAAACTGGGCGTGGCACAGGATAAGGGCTCAATGACTGTCAGCTAGCATCATTACCATCGGTACAGATAGCTCTCCCCACACGATGTCTCCTGTTCCCACATCTACTACAACCTCACACCCAAAGGGTTCCTTTCTCTTGCTTCCCAGCCTTTCCTTGGATTCATAACCTATCCCATAGGAACATAAGAATCGCCTCCAGTCATTTGGCCTGAGCTGTGCCTTTTAGTTTTCACATGCTCCTAATTTTCAAATTAAATTCTCTTGTTTTCATGGTCTTTGTCAGACATAATTTGATTAATACCTTTCGCCATTTCGAAAGCCTTTGATTAGGTCAAAGAAGATCTCTTTTCAAATAAGAATTTGCCAACCCTCTTCTGCCGTTCCTTCTAACCAGCTGCTGACAGATGCGAAGTGATGTTGATCCTCGATGCCTCATTTCCCTGGGGTCACAGGCCTGTCTGTTGTGCTATGGCGCTGGGTGGACCTCCCACTGTCCCTGGAAAGAGGGCATGCCTTTGATTTATGATCTGTTCTGTCATCCTGCAGCCCAGTGTCCTGTCCAGCATACTCACTACGGCTGTCCCATGGGCCAAAAGCTTGTGAGGGACATTTAAAGGAATCCTCTACTAATAGAATCCTCAGAGGAGCACACTAGCTCTTTGCAGGGCAGGCACTTAGCAAATCGATTTCCATCTGACTGTACAACACAACACAGTCAAGCCACTTCCTGGCTCTGCCATGGTTCTAATTTGTACTGATTTTAAATGCCTTTCTTTGCAATTTTTCATGTCTTTGGAGAAAGACTGGCCCATGAAACAGCATGCTAGGCTGGAGTTGGGCTGAGTTTGCACAGTTATAAAAGTCTGATGTTGATGAACCTCTTCCCTGGTGCCAGGAACTGGGCTGAAGGCATTGGGTGAGTTAGCACATTTGTCCTCCCAACAATCCCACAGACCTGGTGTTATAATTATGGCCATTTTACATGCAAAAAAAACTAAGGCACACAGAAGTTAAGTAATTGGCCCAAGTTCACCCAACTGGGAGGTGGTGGAGCTGAACTTTGAACTCAGGCCTTCTGGCTACAGAGATCCAAACTCTTTACACTCCTATCACAGCCTCCCACAGCTACCCACCCCCCAACCACAGCTGCGGCAGTGGTTCCAGTCTGAAATGTTGCGAAGTTTCTCTGATGGCCACTGAGCTGATTAAATGAAACAATTCTGCTGTGCTGCAGCTGCTGTTCAGTTTATTCACTTGCTTGCTTGCTTGGTTATTTTACCTGAATGAATTAATGTCTGGCTATTACGTGTCCAGTATCTACATGTACACTATCTCATTTTATCTCCCCAATAATCCCATGACATACGGATTACTATTCCTATCTTACAGAGGCTCAGACAAGATGTACGCTGACCCAAAGTCACATTGCTGGTGTTCAGACAGAATGAAAAGCCTGAATTGCCCGTGGCTACAGATGAGGACCTTCAGCTCACAGATGAGGGAACATGACTACCCGCTCTAAACTTCCACCAAGAGATTCACAGGGAGAAGGTGGAGGCCACAACAGAGCTGGGGACTCTCCCAGGGACAGCCGATGAGAGGAACGTTACAGGAAACCTGCCTCCCACTCCTGGTCATGTTGCCTTGTGCTGTCGTGACTTGCAGGCACCATGACATGAGGAAAACCATCTTCCTTTCCAAAACCTGCCATGAAGATTGATTAGATAATGGTGGCAAAGTGCTTTGAAGACAAGTGATGTAGGAAACACCCTGTGTTTGGACTGATTCCCAGGGGACTTCAGATGAGATTAAGGCTAGTGACTGGGTTTGCTCCTGCTGCTGGGATGCTTTGTATGGGAAAGGACTCACTTCCCAAAACAGTTCTCCTAGAGGGGTTGCCAAAATCGCCCAGCTCTGCTCCACACCCAAGCATGCCTTCCCCCAGCTTGTCTGTCACATGAGGGAAAGGAAACTTATACAGGTTGGTTCAACCACGGACTGGCCCAGGGAATGTTGACAGGTACTTAGATATCAAAGTGTGTCTTTGGTGAAAAACAATTACTGAATGTCTTAGAGCATGACTCCAATATGTGAGCTGAATCAGGAGGGAAGAAGAAAATAAAATGAATAGATGAGACATATTATCATATTGGAAGGGAAGAAGAAAATGAGCTGAGTAGACAAGACGTGTCATCAAACCAAAGACAATCAGGACAGAAGAAACGTCCCAGGGCATTTAGTTCAACCCTACCCATGACCAAGTCTACACCCGCCCACCTCCCACCAGCCTGTGCCTGAATACCCTTACCCACTGGGAGGGTTGTATATGAATTACCAGCCGGTAAGTTAGAAAGGAAACACATCACAGGAGTTAGCCAATGTTGTTAATGTAAATGTCCCTATCCTAAGCCATAGACGACATTAGCTTGGAACTTCCAAAGTTAATTTTATAATGTACTGTGTTGATAATTCTGTAGGGAAACAGGGACTATCACGCATTGCTGGTGGGAATGCAAAATGGCACAATCTAAATAGAGAGCAAATTAGCTCTCTATATTCAGATCAAAAGTGCATTTATCCTTTGACCCAGCAATCCCGCTTCTGGGAATTTATCCTACATATACACCAACACACTTTGGGAATGAGCTACGTGTAGTGTTATTCATTGCAGTATTGTTTGCAGTAGTAGCAGCCAAGTGTACATGAAAATGGATCTGGTTCATTAAAGGCCAGCATGTCCACATGGTGGCATTGTATGCAGCAGCAAAGGTGGAGGTGAGGCGCTCCCTGTACTGACAAGGAAAGTACTCCCGGCTACACTGCTAAGGGAAAAATGGAAGGTGACTTTTGTGCAAGAAAGAGAGAAATAAGATCACATATTAATATTTATTATATGAGGAAACAATGCAGGGACACAGGAGAAACTAATAAAAGTGGCTTATCTGAAATAGAGCTCCCTACACCCTCATAACATATGCTATCTGCTTCTGTAGAGTTGCTTGCTTAACCTAACTAACTCCATTTTACCCTCTGTCTGACCTGACACAAAGGCCTAGTTCCTGGAATTTACCACACCACCTGCCTCACCCCATCCCGGATGACCCCCCTGGCTGTGACTGCTTTCAATTCAATAACAGAGAATCCTGAGCAATACCAACACCTTCTTGGGAAGGCACTGCTCCATTCCCATTGTCAGACTACCCCCCTTCTGCATGAGAAACTGTTGACCCTCTCATAGAAACAAAAACCGTTGCATAGAAACAGGAGCCATACACAGTGAACTATTACATGGGAACAGGAACCATACACAATGAAAATTTGTGTGCTCGATTGCTCTAATGGCTCATTTTTGGCTTCTGTAACCTAGCTACCTACCTTGCTTTGTGCACCTGGACAAACCTGTGTGCCAACGGGATGTTTTTGCCTTTAAACAAAGACCAAGGCCTGGGGCTGTTCTCCCTTAGTTGCTCCTTGAGAGATGGTCGCTGGCCAGCTGGAGTGAATAAACTGCACTTTTCTTCACGAGTGGTGTGTAAGTGCATTCTTGCAGGAGGGTGCCTCACAACAGTTTGGAGGCCTCAGTGAGATTCTTTCTCTCGTGAGTATATCCCTCCCCGTACTTATCTCCTAGGAGAAGATAGAGAAACTGTTCCTCTTCTTCTTCCTGGAGGCAGACGGGGCACTTTACTCTCTCCCCAGGTAGATGAGATCTCACTAAGGGATGGTGCACCAATTGTTGGACTTAGTGGGAGGCTGAATGCAGCATTAACTCCCCTAGTCCTTGGGCCCCCGAGACATCTCTGGGCTCATTGGTAATTTGGATTTGAGACTTGCAAGTCAATAGGAATTATGTTTCCATGTTTCTTGTTCGTCTTTGTCATTTTGATTGTTGTGTCTGTGGATATCTTAGAGTAATGGGTAGGTCCTATTCTAAAGTTGCTTGCAGGGTCACCCCGTTGTAGGCAATCTTTTCTCATTTAGGTTATTTTCAGAAAAAGGCCTCAGATTATGGGGGGTCAGCTGACCCCTATGTTCTGCGGACCTTATGTGAATTAGAATGGCCCTCCTTTAATGTAGGTTGGCCCTCCTATGGCACCATCGATTGAGACATCGCCCAGCGAGTCTAAGATGTTGGCCCTCCTTTAATGTAGGTTGGCCCTCCTATGGCACCATCGATTGAGACATCGCCCAGCGATGTCATTTCTGGGGATCCAGGCAACCCCAACCAAATGGTATATATATCAGTTTGGATTGAGATCATCTCAGAGATGCCACCTTGGCTTAAACAATGTCCTCAGTCCTGTGAGGGTAAGGTCCTTCTAACCAAGTCTACAGGTCAGAATCAACAACAAAAGAGGAAGCCATCAGATCATCACTCCTCGGGGGCTCCAACAGTTCTGCCAGCAAACAAGGACCTCCTCGATTTGTCTACACCCTTATCTCCTACCTCCGTACCTTCTGCTCCCCCCATTCCACCTTCCACCCCCCCTCCTTACCCCGACTCCACAAGTCCCTTCAGTCCTCCACACACTCGCAGAGGCACCTCTTATAAGGCAGAGGCTGACCCCACTTCTACCTCCCCCTCCCCTGGGCCTGCCCCACTGCGACCTCTCCAGCAGGCTGCTCTCCCTCCGGGCACTTCCACTGATGCCTCCCCTTTCATGGTGTATATCCCTTTTTCTACAAGTGACCTATATAATTGGAAAAATCAAAATCCTTCCTGTTCAGACAGCCCACATGGTCTTATAACTTTGTTGGAAACTGTTTTCTTCACTCATCAGCCTACTTGGGATGACTGCCAACAGCTCCTACACACCCTCTTCACTGCTGAAGAACGGGAGTGTATCCACCAGGAGGCCCTAAAGACCATTGTGGGACATGATGGACATCCCACAGATGACCCTGAGTGACAGAATCATCTTTTTCCTCTGTCCCATCCTAACTGGGACCCTAATTCCAATGCAGGTAGGGAGGCTCTCAATCAATATTGCCAGACTCTACTGCAGGGCCTATAGGCAACAGCTCGCCACCCCACCAGTTTGTCAAAGGTAAGCGAGACAATCCAAAAGCCAGATGAGTCTCCTGCTGCTTTTCTTGAGAGGCTTATGGAAGCTTACAGATATATACTCCAGTAGATCCCAAAGCCCCTGAGAATAGGAGAGCTATTAATATAGCCTTTGTTGCTCAGTCAGCCCCAGACATTAGGAGGAAATTGCAGAGACAGGAAGGTTTTGAAGGGAAGTTACTGTCAGAGTAGGTAGAAATCGCTCAACAAGTGTTCAACTCTAGAGATACTACCAAAGACAAACAAACTAAACGAATGACCAAAATCATCATTACTGCCTTGACTGAGACACAACACAGAAAACCCCATATGAATAAAGGTCCAGGACAACCATGCATAGGACAAAAGGGGGGATGCCCTCCCCTGGGAAGAAACCAATACACCATCTGTAGGTGCTGGGGACACTGGAGAAATGAGTGCCCCAACATAAGGACCACTGAGTCCTACAAGTAGGAACCTTAGAAGACTGAAGGGGCCCAGGCTCCAACAACCCCACTGAGGAGCCATGGGTCACACTTACTGTGGGGGAAAGCCTATGGATTTCCTGGTGGATATGGGGGCCACCTTCTCAGTCCTTAAAGAAACAAATGAGAAACTGTCCAATAACAAAACCCTGATTCAAGGGGCTACAGGAGAATTCCAAGCATACCCCTGGGCCACCACTAGGATTACAAATTTGGGAAAAGGAACTATTACTCATGCATTCCTTGTCATGCCAGAATGTCCATACCCCTGTTGGGTAGAGACTTATTACATAAACTAAAGGCCACCATCTCCTTCGAGGGGGACACTACTCACCTTACATTAGGAGGACAGCCTATCAAAATGCTAGTGACCTGCCCAATAGAAGAAGAATATATCCTACATGAATCACTCCAAAGTCAACCTACTGACTTCTTCACAAGTCTCCTACAAGAAATCCCAGGTGTATGGGCAGAAAACAACCCTCCTGGCCTCACTGCACATCGACCCCCAATAGTGGTGCAATTGGCCAGCCATGCCATACCCATACAAATAAGACAGTACCCTATTCCCCGGGAAGCAAAAATGGGAATAACCAAACACATAACAAGACTCAAAAATAATAATATTCTTGTTCCTTGCAAGTCAACCTGGAACACACCCCTGCTGCCTATGAAAAAGCCTGGGACCACTGACTATAGGCCAGTTCAAGACCTCTGAGAGGTAAATAAAAGAGTGGAAAATCTCCATCCAACTGTACCAAATCCATACACTTTACTCAGCTTGCTGATGCCCATTCATATCTGGTACACTGTCCTGGACCTGAAGGACACCTTCAGTTTGCCCCTACCCAAGGTAAGCCAGCCGCTTTTCACATTTGAATGGACAGAACCAGATGTGTCCTTTTTGGGCCAACTAACCTCGACTAGACTGCCACAAGGGTATTGTAATTCCCCCTCTTTGTTTAATGAAGGCTTAAGCCAGGATTTGACCCACTACCAGCAGAGACACACCAAAACCATCCTATTATAATATGTCGATGACCTCCTATTGGCTTCAAAGGACAAATATACCTGTTTACAAGCCACTAAAGACTTGCTAACAGAACTCCAAAGTTTGGGATACCAGGTGTCTGCCAAAAAGGCCCAAATATGTACAAAAAGGGCCACATATCTAGGATGTGAAATTTATGAAGGAAATTGGATTCTGTCTAATCATCACATTGAGGCCATACTAAAAATTCCAACCCCTAAGACTAAATGGGAAGTCCAAGAACTTCTTGGGGCAGTCAGATATTGCCAACTATGGATACCGAACTTTGCTGAAATTGCCAAGCCCCTATACTCCAGCACTGGGAGAAAACAACCTCAACTGCACTGGACAGAAATAGAATAAAAAGCCTTTGAAACTTTAAAACAGGCCCTCACTTCTGCCCCCACTTTGGCCTTACCCAACATTAACAAACCCTTCATTCTGTTTGTTACTGAAAGAGGAGGCATAGCAAAAGGGGTCATCACTCAATCATTGGGACCTTGGAAAAGACCAGTTGCCTCTCTCTCCAAGCGCTTGATCCTGTAGCAGCAGGATGGCCCCCATGCTTAAGAGCAGTGGCAGCAACAGCCCTCCTGGTAAAAGAGACTGAAAGTTAAGAATGGGCCAAAGATTAACCATCGTGGCCGCTCATGCAGTCCCAGCTCTATTGAACAGCTCCATCGAAAAATGGCTCAGCAATTCTAGGATTGTTCATTACCAAACTATGTTGCTAGACCAATCTCATATAGACTTTTCCAGGACCACAGCTCTAAATCCAGCTACACTCCTGCCTGATGACGATGAAGACCAGATCATCCACGAATGTGTCGAGACTCTGGAGGCACTCCAAGGACTCAGACCTAACAGATGTTCCCTTCCCTAACCCAGATGAAACCTTTTACACGGATGGAAGCAGTTTCATCAAGGATGGTATCAGGTATGCCGGGGCAACAATGGCCACACTCACGCAGATTATTTGGTCTAAAGCCTTGCCTCCAGGGACTTCTGCTCAAAAAGCTGAGCTCATTGCCCTCACTGAGGTTCTAAAGATGGGAAAAAACAAAACTGTCAATATCTGCACTGACAGCCAGTATGTCTTTGCCATGGCCCACGTACATGGCGCACTTTATCGGCACCAGGGCCTCATAACAGCAGGAGGTAAAGAAATAAAAAATAAACAACAAATCCTAGATTTACTACAGGCTATCTGGGTGCCTAAATGAGTGGCCATTATCCACTGTCAAGGTCATCAAAAAGACAATTCCACCAAAGCCCAGGGAAATCAAAAAGTAGACCGAGAGGCTAAACAAGTAGCTCTCACCAGGGTGCCCATTTCACTTAAAACCATGCTGCCCCCTGTTCTACCATCTCAGCCTCACTATACAAATGAAGAAAAATTACATGCAGAGGCTCTCAAAACAACTACGGACAAAAAGGGATGGAAATGTCTCCCTGATGGAAGAATCTATCTTCCCCAGGCACTAGGAAGAACTCTCACTTTCCAACTGCATCAAGCCACCCACCTGGGAGCTACCAAGCTTGCTGAACTCTTACGCCATTCTTGTTATACTTACAATCTTAATAAATTAACCAAAAGCATAACCTACAAATGTGAAGTCTGTCCACAGGTGAATCCAAGCAAGTCCACCCCTAAAATATCTGGAACCAGGAGTCACAGATCACTGCGAGGCGAACAATGGGAAATAGACTACACAGAGGTAACACCTGGCCAGTATGGATATAAATATCTCTTAGTCTTTGTGGACACCTTCTCTGGGTGGGTTGAAGCTTTCCCTACCAAGAATGAAACCACTCACACAGTAACTAAAAGGAAATTATTCCATGATTCAGCTTGCCCTTGCCCTGGGGTCTGACAATGGACCTGCCTTCACCACACAAATGTCCCGATTACTAGCAAGTAGCCTAAATGTAAATTGGAAATTACATTGTGTCTACAGGCCACAGAGTTCAGGTCAAATAGAACGTATAAATAAGACATTAAGAGAAACTCTAACCAAACTTACTCTAGAGACTGGCGAAAATTGGGTGAGTCTCCTTCCTGTCGCTGTCCCCCGAGCACGCTGCACTCCCTATGTCTCCGGTCTCACTCCTTTCGAAATTATGTTCGGGCGGCCACTGCCGCTTTTACCCAAATTAAATGATGAAATAATCCAGGAAATAACTAACCAAAATTTGCTTCAGTCCCTCCAGGCCCTTCAACAAATCTTCTCCAAAGTTCACCCATACGTTCAAGAGGCATTTCAACCTGGGGACTCCCCGAACCCCCACCTGTATTGGCCCAGTGACTAGTGTGGGTAAAAAAAAACCTGCCTGGCAATCTATAAGCTCGCTGGATTGGACCATTTCAGGTCATTCTGACCACTCCTACTACAGTCAAAGCAAAACAGCATCCAGTGCCGACCTGCCTGAGCAATGGGCCACTACACGGGACCCAACCAATCCGCTAAAGATAAGACTGTAGCGCTCTTAGTTTCATTTCCTTTGTGGGCCATGTTAATTGTTACTTCTGTGGGAACTCCCCACCAGCCCAAAAATTACACTTGGGAATTGAGGGATGCCATCACTGGCGAAGTTATCCAATCTATCCACACCCCTGCCGCCCCCATTTTCCTAGTAGACCTTTGTGAACTTATACACCCAGGTTCTAAGTGGGAATTGAGGGATGCCATCACTGGCGAAGTTATCCAATCTATCCACACCCCTGCCGCCCCCGTTTTCCTAGTAGACCTTTGTGAACTTATACACCCAGGTTCTAAGCCCCGCACTTATACTTCGGGTGGGTGTTTTGGAGGAGGACCCATGTTAATCTCCCCACACTCATGCAGCCAGCTCAGTTATGAACAAGGCCTCCAACAAACCCAATTTTATGCCTTTCCAGCAGCCTCTAGTCCTGCCTGTCACTCCCAAGGGGAGTACTATTGTGCTGCCTGGGGCTGTGAAACTGAATCATCTTGGTCTCATACAGACCCATGGATAATCCTTACCCGAAGGAAAAGCCCCTCAGGGCCTTGCCAACTGAACAAATGCAACCCCATGAATATCACGGTTAAACTCTGGAATCCTTACATGGATACATCTTGGAAGTCCAGACATACATGGGGAATTCACTTATATGTCACTGGTAAAGACCCAGGATCTGAGTTTACTATCCAACTAAAATGAGAACATACAGCTTATGTTCCCATAGGACCAAACAAAGACCTACTGCCCCAATCTCCTGTCCTCCCTCTGCCCAATAACAAGCCCCCTCCTAGGCCTTCCTCTGGTCCAGCTAAGATCCCCTCTCAACCTACCCCCCAGTCCCACCTCCCATTCCAAAACCCCCTTGTAAATACTGTTGATGCATTATTTTGCTACTTAAATATGACCGATCCAATGTTACTCAAAGCTTCTGGTTGGGCTTAAACCCCAAACCCCCTTATTATGTGGGATTAGCTATAGACCATATTAATATCTCCACCTCTTAAAGTCATAATTCCTCCATTAGGTACTTAAACCTAACCTATATTAACCAACATCAACTTTGTCCCTGGGGTCAAACACCTAAACTAACACTAGGTGGCATCCAAGGACAAGGACTTTGCTTTTATTCCCCAAACTATAACCTGTCTGCCTCTCCTTATGCCAATTGTATCCAATCCCAACTAGTAAATAATACAAATGAACCCACTTACCTAGTTGCCCCAGTTCACACTTGGTTCGCTTGTTTAACAGGATTAACTCCTTGTATTTCTACCCAATATTTCGCCTTTTCTAATGTCTCTGAAATGTGTGTTCCGGTATACACAGTACCCCAAGTATATTATTATGAGGGAGAAGGTTTCCACCATTTTATCGCCAAAAGAGCAGCACCAATCCTAATCCCCATATCAGTAGGCTTAGGGGTAGCTGGGTCTACCGCTGTAGGGACCACAGCCCGAATCACAGGAAGGCAGAACCTCTAAGAACTCCAAGAACCTCCAAGAACAAATAAATATTGATTTAGGGGAATAATAAAAATCTGTCAATTGGGCCGGCCGGTGGCTCACTCGGTAGAGTGCGGTGCTGATAACACCAAGGCCCCGGGTTCGGATCCCATATAGGGATGGCCGGTTTGCTCACTGGGTGAGCGTGGTGCTGACAACACCAAGTCAAGGGTTAAGATCCCCTTACCGGTCATCTTTGAAAAAAAAAAAAAAATCTGTCAATAGATTAGAAAAATCCTTAGACTCTTTAGCTGAAGTAGTCCTTCAAAATAGACGAGGTTGAGATTTACTCTTCCTTAAACAAGGTGGATTATGTGTAGGACTCAGAGAAACCTGTTGTTTCTGTATCAACCATTTGGGTGTTATTAGAGACAGCCTTGTATTAGCCAGAAAACACATTAAAGAAAGAGAAGAGTCATATAGTAATAATAAAAATTGGTTTGAAAATCTTTTTCCTGTTCACCTTGGTTAACGATCTTAATAACAGCAATCTCTGGTCCCCAGTCCTCCTTCTCCTCCTAGTTACTATTGGACCCTGCCGAATTTCCTGCCTCACTAGCTACATTCAAAAACGAGTACAGTCAAACTCCTTGTCTTATGTACTAAGCACAACAAATTAAGTAGCGATGAATCAATGGTTTGGTTCCTTCCTAAAGAGGAGTTGGGAATGAAATAGAGCTCCCTACACCCTCATAATGTACGCAATCTGCTTCTGTAGAATTGCTTGCTTAACCTAAGTAACTCCATTTTGCCCCCTGTCTGACCTGACACAAAGGCCTAGTTCCTGGAATTTACCACACCACCTGCCTCACCCCATCCTGAATGACCCCCCTGGCTGTGACTGCTTTTGATTCAATAACAGAGAATCCTGAGCAATACCAATGCCATCTTGGGAAGGCACTGCTCCATTCCCATTGTCAGACTACCCCCCTTCTTTTTCTTTTTTCTGATCAGTAAAGGAATCGAAACCCTCAGCACGATGTGGTCAGCACCACGCTCAGCCAGTGAGCGCACTGGCCATCCCTATATAGGATCCAAACCCACGGCCTCAGCACTACCAGCACCGCACTCTCCCAAGTGAGCCACAGGGCCAGCCCTAGACTACCCCCCCTCTGCATAAGAAACCATTGACCTTCTCATAGAAACAAAAACCGTTGCATAGAAACAGGAACAATGGCCCAGCCCGTGGCTCACTCGAGAGAGTGCGGTGCTGATAACACCAAGGCCACGGGTTCGCATCCCATTTAGGGATGGCTGGTTAGCTCACTGGGTGAGTGTGGTGCTGACAACACCAAGTCAAGGGTTAAGATCCCCTTACCGGTCATCTTTTAAAAAAAAAAGAAAGAAAGAAAGAAACAGGAGCCATACACAGTGAACTATTACATGGGAATAGGAAACATACACAATAAAAATTCGTATGCCTGATTGCTCTAATGGCTCATTTTTGGCTTCTGTAACCTAGCTACCTAGCTTGCTTTGTGCACCTGGA
>NW_007734410.1:109761-119103 GCF_000696425.1 Galeopterus variegatus | reverse complement strand
AGGAACAATGGCCCAGCCCGTGGCTCACTCGGGAGAGTGCGGTGCTGATAACACCAAGGCCACGGGTTCGGATCCTATATAGGGATGGCCGGTTTGCTCACTGGCTGAGCGTGGTGCTGACAACACCAAGTCAAGGGTTAAGATCCCCTTACCGGTCATCTTTTAAAAAAAAAAGAAAGAAAGAAAGAAACAGGAGCCATACACAGTGAACTATTACATGGGAACAGGAACAATACACAATGAAAATTTGTATGCTTGATTGCTCTAATGGCTCATTTTCAGCTTCTGTAACCTAGCTCCCTAGCTTGCTTTGTGTACCTGGACAAACCCGTGTGCCAATGGGATGTGGTTTTTGCCTTTAAAAACCCCACAAGAGGGGCCGGCCCGTGGCTCACTCGGGTGAGTGCGGTGCTGATAACACTAAGGCCACGGGTTCGGATCCCATATAGGGATGGCCGGTTAGCTCACTGGGAGAGCGTGGTGCTGACAACACCAAGTCAAGGGTTAAGATCCCCTTACCGGTCATCTTTAAAAAAAAAAAAAAAAACCCACAAGACCAAGGCCCGGGGCCGTTCTCCATTGGTTGCTCCTTGAGAGACAGTCGCTGGCCAGCTGGAGTGAATAAACTGCACTTTTCTGCACAAGTGGCGTGTAAGTGCATTCTTTTTTAAAAAAAAAAAAAAAAAAACCCACAAGACCAAGGCCCGGGGCCGTTCTCCATTGGTTGCTCCTTGAGAGACAGTCACTGGCCAGCTGGAGTGAATAAACTGCACTTTTCTGCACAAGTGGCGTGTAAGTGCATTCTTGCAGGAGGGTGCCTCACAACATATCTATACAGGAAAGGATGTGGGAAATGGGGTGGACAGAAATAGGGAGGGAGAGAGACTTCCTGGGGATTTATCTTTTCCTTGAGATTTATCTTTTCCTAACATTCTTATTTTGAACCATGTGAATCTGTTACCTATTCAAAACATGCACACACACACACACACACAGTTGAGCCTTGAGTTTTATGAAAGAAAGTTAGTGTGTAGATATCAGAGTGTCACATTTAAACCAAGGTCTCCTGAGCTTTCTCTCCCCAATGATCCAGACTTCCGGTTCAGTGCCCCACACCTGCTATGCAGTCCTCCTCCTGGCCCTTATCCTCCTTCCTGGGTCTAGCAGTCTCCAGAGCACCAGGCTTTGGCCACACTGACAGATCTAAGAGGAGGGCTGGAGGGATGAGAGGGGCTGTGGGAGTCCCACTCCTGTTTCCAGCCAGGGTTGCAGTTGATTTCCTCCCTAATTATTTAAGAAGTAAGCACATCTCCCCAAGTCAAATAGTGATTGTTTCAGGAGACAACACAATCTATTTTCATAGGAGGAAAAAATGTTCCTCCTGCATCTTGGGTCACAATGATCCCAGCATTATGCTGCTATGGCAACTCTGACATTTCTCTGAGCCTGACCTGCAGCGTAAGCACCACCATGAGGAAACAGCCACACGTGGCTCCTTTTCCCCAGGCGGGATGCTGTGCAGTGCCCCTCCAATTGGGGTCTTTCCCATCCCAGCTCTCCCACCTGTGTGAAAGGGGCCGAAAGAGTTTCCCTTCACCCCCTCATATAATAATTACTTATCCAAATACAAGCTGTTAGCAAACGGTTTAAATACATGGTATTAAAACAATAACAACAAAACCTTCAATCCATAGCAAGTGGTAAAAATGAAATCTATAAAAAATAATTACTTTTTTTAAAGTAAAAAAGTACAGTCTATAGTATGTTAATAAATATCAAGTGATGTGTTTTTGTATTAACCATGTGTATTTGTCTTAACCCAAATGCATTAGCATCTGGGGCCTTGCTGACCCTAGAGAGATAGTCCTTCCCACAGCTATCCTATTCCTAGGGATAGTAAATGATATTTTTGTGCTTTTCATAATCAAACTGGCCAATCCAGAGCCCACACTCCAGCCACCTCCTCTATGGGACTCTCACACTGTGCCACTATCCCCCTGCCCTAATCACCTCAGGGCCAGGTACGAGACAACTTGAGACAGCCCCTATAACCCAGACACCACTGAAATTATTCAATAATCGATCCTCAGCTTGCTTACCCTGCCTCACCCATTCCTTCCTGAGGAAACCTCAATTAAGGCTCTTGTGCATGTTTTTCTCCTGCTGCCTCTGCCTCCTGATCAACTCTGGTGCTTCCACATATGACCCCTCCCCCCATGGCATGGAGTGCTGTGCCATGAGTAACAAACTACCTTTTCAATGGCAATTGTCTCCTGATCTGTTGGCCTCACTATACCCTAATAATAATAAAACCTACATTTTGAAACAGCGTTTATATGAGGGTGGCATTTATTCAGAAAAGAAGACTCTAGAATCACCTTCATTAAATTTCGAGTTAAAGTCTGACCCAAGAAGAGAAAATATACTCCATGTGAACCTGTATTAGGGAAGTTAGTCTTTCCATGAGTGTATAAAGTTTGCACACTCCATAAGGCAGGTCTCTAAGCAATCCACAGGTGCATCAGTCTTCCCAGGCGTGGCCAGTTACAGTTTCACATGCCTACATGATCTAATATGCTCTTGACAGTAAACACAGTGTGGAAGGTATGTAAATAAGGACTTCTTTAGGTACTGAATGTAGTTGGCATTTACAGCTGCCCATTTAATGTACAATGGGCTTCATTTTGAGCAAATGCAGAAATTTTGAGCAAACTAAGTAAGTTTAAAAAGCAGGAAATTAGCTAACTTTAACAAGAGTGAATATAAAGAAATTTCAGTAGGAATACATCATCTGTTAGTTAGAAGCACTAACTTACCTGTGGTGGGTTAAATGTACAAAGGTACTTCAAGAAGCTCATGGAAAGGTCTGTGTTATCTTTCAATTCTATTTTTCTGCAAACTTTTTGAAGTGCCCTCAAATAAGTGCCCTTCACTTGGGAGCAAAAAGGCAGAAGAAGACCATAAAGTTGTGGTGCTTGAAAGAAATGACCGAGGTAGTGGGAAAATTTTGTGGAGGGGTGAGTCAAAACCATTACAAAAGTTACAAAGGCCTGTGAGTGCTGCAAGTGATGATGGCTGCCAGATATCAACCACCTACTACATACCAGGAATTAGGCTACATTGCTGGGATGCCTCATCTCATTCAATCCTTCTAACGACTCTATAGGATAGGTTTTAGAATCCCCCTTTAAGCGAGGGAGAAACTCAGGCTCTGTGTTAGCAATTTATTGCTGCACAACAAATCCCCCCAAAACTTAGCAACTTAGCGCAACAATAAACATTTATTATCTCACACAGTTTCTAGGAGTCAGGAATTTGGGAGTAGCCTTAGCTGGGCAGTTCTGGCTCGGGATCTCTCCTAAGATTGTAGGCCAGGGCTGCAGTCATCCGAATGCTTGACTGAGGCTGGAGGACTCAATTCCAAGATGGTGCACCCAATGGTTGGCAGGTTGACGCCAGCTGGTAGGCAGGAGGCTTGTTTCTCACCACTTGGAGCTCTCCACAGGATTGCTGTGTCCTCAAGACATGGCAGCTGGCTTGGCCCAGAGTGATTGATTCAAGAGTGTGGAAGACAGAAGCTGCAAAGTCTTTTTATGAACCAGTATTGGAAATTACACACCCTCAGTATCCAATTGGCTACACAGGTCAGCCCTATTCAATGTGGGAGGGGACTGCACAAGAGCATGAATATCAGGAGGTGAGAATCACTGGGACCACCTTGGATGATGGCTTCCACTAAGACCAGGAGTTTAAGTAATTTTCTTAAGATCACTCAGCTAATCTCAAATTCCGTCTTACTCTGAAATCAGTACTCTTTCCACTGCACGACACTGCCTCCCAAAATCCCTCACGCAGGATGCTACCAAATGCAGACTATGGGTCCTGGTTTAGCCACATCCCTGTTTGCTTTGCCAAAAGCTTTATCTTCAATCTGATAGGAAATATATTTTTATATTGAAAGCAAGGCTCAGGCTTTCTAATAAGCATTGATGAAAAATAACTTTTACTTCACTGATTTTGACCTATACCAAACTAGCTGGACCTCATCCCTGACTAGATCTTTTTATCCGTTTAAAAAAAAAAATAAAGGGGGGGATGTCAGTATTAATAGAGGACAAAATTTTTCCAGGTTATAAACCATTTTTTCATAATTCCTATCTTTCAGAGTTGAACAGAATATGTTCAAATCTCTGTGTTGTGTGAGGAAGCGATTGAAGGGCACTTGCAGTCCTTTGAGTCACAGGAAATCCACAATTTATTCTTTAGTAATAAAAACTGCATGTGTAATAATTGGGACCATGGCGGGTCAACTCAAATTAAAGATTTTATGACTGGCGGTTATATTAAATCTTTTCAAGAATTTATAGAAAGGATTTGAAATATGTCAAACTTATTTCTTCACATTTTTTCAAGTAAGACATTTTATTGCATTGTGTCACAGAATCAGGAGAAAAATGACTCTTAGTTCATCCAGTCCTCACCCCTGCCAATGTCATACTGCTCCCTTCAGAACCAAAGACCGGGTATTAAGCTGTCTGAGGTCAACCTCTTCTAATTAAAATGAAAGTCATAAAGCAAAGTATTTCAATAATTTACAATAATAATAATCCCAAATTTATAGAGCATATAAAGCATTGCACATTTTTATTTCTCTCACCTGGAAACAAAAACTAAAGCCCTCTGGCAAGTCTAAGAGAACATTCATTAACTTAAATATTTATGGGATAAATGAATGTATACGTGCATATGTGTGCATATGTGGGAGACAGGGAGAAGGAACTGACATTTATTGAACACTTATTGGGTACCAGGCTTAGAGCTGGGTCCAGTGGACCCAGACATGAATGAGACACTTCAAAGAAGTCATGGGCTGTTAAGGCATGTAGCACAAAAGCAACTGTCTCCCCGTGTGATAAAGTAAACACCAGGGCTGGGGAAGCCTGGGCTCTGGACCCGACACAGCTGGGGCAGACTAAGAGGCAAAGTCATTTCTGTGCACAGAGGCAACATGGCATCTTCCCACATAGAAAGGAGAACTGGACTGTTGTAAAGGCTGTGGTTCCTGCCTCTTCTCTGACATCAACTTAGAATATGGACTCATTACCTTGTCTTTTATTAGTAGCTTCAATTGCAAATTAAAATGACGGCATAAATGGGAAAACACTTGACAATGTGAAATGTGCAGATTCATCTCTGGAACTCAGCACCTACCTAAGTGCCTGACACCAGTTCTCCCAAAGCCCAGGCCAGAGACAACAGTGTATGTTTAATGACAAAAGTGGGGGTGGGGGGCAATGACTTTTTTGAACTTCTTTAGACTTTTGAAACTTTTAACTTTCCGTACATAGAATAGAATGTATATAATATATGAAGATTATAAAACAATACTAAAAATAACCACCTGGTAACATGTCATGGTGCCAAAACTTAAAGAAGAGCTTGCACGAGGATAGATATTTCAAAAGGATGCAGAAACTGTCTTGAAGGGGCTCCCAACGGCCACATCAAGGACAATTTGAGCATCAAGGTAAACAATGATGGTAACCCAGATTATAACCCAGCGTATAAAATAGGAAACAGGAACCACAAGTGTGTGCGTGTGTAATATATATACATATACATACGTGTGTGTATGTGTATATCATATGACCCAGCAATTCCACTCCTAGTATTTTTCCAACATAAATGAAAATATATGTCCTCAACAAAGCTTTATTTCCAGCAACTTTATTTATAATAGCTGAAAACTAGAAACAACCCAAATGTCAGTGAACAGATGAGTGGATAAACAAACAATGGTATATTCACACATGGAATACTACTGAACAATAAAAAGGAATGAACTATTGATACATTCATGGAATAATATCCAAAATATTATTCTGTGTGAAAGAAGCCAGACACAAAGGAGTGAATGTTGTGAGTCTACTTATATAAAATTCTAGAACAGGCAAAACTCATCTACAGTGACAGCAAGTACAACGGAGGTTTCCTGGAGCCAGAGTGCGAGGGAGTTGACTGCAAAGGACCATGAGGGAGCATTTTTGGTGATGGACATATTCTGCATCTTCAGTAAGACAGTAGTTGTACGGGCTATACATTTTTCAAAACTCAAAGAACACTTAAAATATGTGTATTTTATTATATGTAAACTATAACTCAATAACATCCTTTTTTAAAGGGACAGACAACTGACAAAGTATTTGTTCTTCCTTCTTTCCTTAATTGCAGGCATGATGCCTGGAGGCACGGAAGCTACTTTGTGACCATGAGACAACGTGCATGAGGACTGTGATTAAACCTAAGGATAACAGAGAAAAAAAAGTGGAAAGAGCCTTGTGCCTAAGGCCATTATTGAGCTGCCATACCAGCCCTGGACTGTCAACCTCCAGACCCGCTTGTTGCCACTGTATGCGGTCTTGTTATTTCAGTCAGATTAATTCCCAACAAAAGCACTCATCTTCCCCTCTCCAGATTATTTTCACTCCATCTTCATTCCTCGTCAACTGAGAATATATCCCTCCTCCTCCCCCAGTGCCCCAAACCAAGGATTCAACCACACAGTCTTCAAAGACACATTTTAAAATGAGGGCAAAGTGATGTTAATTATACTTATCGTCAAGGGTACTGTAATTGCCCCAAATGGGATCATGGTGTGTTCAAAAGAGTGAGAAGAAGTTGGAAGAAGAGCCTGAGAGAGAGCATCAAAGCCTTGAAGGACGATGAGAAGATGGAGAAAAGTATCCACAGCAGAGATGAACGGAAATGAGACTGGATAGTGGGGAGTAGCCAATTTATGCAGGACTTTCAAGATTACACCTGCCTGATGTCATCAACCAACTAGTTCTATACCTGATGTATTAGGCAGCATTGTTGATTGTGAAATGTTAACATTTGAAGTAAGCCATGTCATATTGGGGTTTAAACTATTTTTTCTTTTTTCTTTTTTTTTTTTGTCTTTTGTCTTTTTCCGTGTCCGGCAACGGGATTGCAACCCTCAGTGTTGCCCCCGTACCGGACCAGGGACCGGCAACGGGATTGCAACCCTCGGTGTTGCTCCTGCGCCTTGCTCAGCCAGTGAGCGGGAACTGGTCTGTATGTGGGATCCGGACCCTCGGGCGGGAGTGCCGCCACGCTTCCCAAGCGGCGCACTATCCAGTGCGCCACCGGGCCGGCCCCTAAACTATTTTTTAATATGCTATGTTTTCACCTCTAGTAGCTTGTAAAATATAAACTCTTTTACAGTCCTTTTAATAGTTACCCTACACATTAAAGCATGCATTCTTTTCTTTTCTTTTTTTTCTTTTTTTTGCAGCTGGCTGGTATGTTCAGGGATCTGAACCTGTGACCTTTGTCTTACCAGTACCATGTTCTCCCAAATGAGCTAACTGGCCAGCCCCACAAAGTATGTATTCTTGACTCACCAAAGTCTCATATCAATTGGAATCTATACTCTTTTTCTGAATATTGCAAGAAACTTAGACCAGTTTAACTCCATGTATCCAGCTTTTGATTCATATTTAGTTATATATTATAGTATATGTAATATATTTGTTATGTAGATTATATATAATCTATATTATATAACATATTTAATTACATAGTTAAGTAAAATTTAAATATAATGTATTTTTTTAAAACAGAATTGTATTAGTCCATTTTATGCCACTGATAACAGCATACCCGAAACTGGGTAATTCATAAAGAAAATGAAAATTATTTTTTACAGTTTTGAAGGCTGGGAAGTCCAAGGTTCAGGGAGCACATCTAGTGAGAGCCTTTGTCTTGGTGGTGACTTTACAACAATGCAGAGTGTCACATGGTAAAAATGGCATAAGTGAGCATCCTTTAGCGTGCTCACTTGCTCTCCTTATAAAGACACAAGTGCCTCTCCCATGACAACCCACTAAGCCATTAACTCATTACTCCACAAATAAATTAATCCATTCACAAGGGCATAGTCATCATGATCTAATCACCATCTTAAAGGCCCCATCTTTCGATATTGCCATAGTCTGATTTCCCACCCTCTTAACACTGTTACAATGGGTTCATGCTTCAATGAGTTTTGGGGTGGCGGGACATTCAATCCACAGCATTCTACCCCTGGTCTCCTGAAATTCATATCCTTCTCGCATACAAATACATTCATCTCATTCCCATATTGCCAAATTGTGGCAGCATCAACTCAAAAAGTCCAAAGTCTCATCTGTGAAATCAAACAAGTTATCTACTTCCAAGATACGATGGGGGAACAGGAATGAGACATAAATTCTCACTCTAAAATGGAGAAATGAGCCAAAAGGAAGGGATTACAGGTCCCAAACAAGTCCAAAACCTAGCAGGATAGGCATCAAATCTCAAAGCTGAAGAATAACCTCCCTTGACTCCATGTCTGACATCCTCTGCACACTGGTGCAGGGTTGGGCTTCCAAGTCCTTGGGAAGCCTCTATCTTATGGCTTTTCTGGGCTCAGGCCATACTTCTGCTCTCCCAGGCTGGCATTGTATGCTGGTAGCTGTACAATTCTGGGGTCTCAATGGTGGTCCTGCTCCCATGGCTCCACTAGGCATGGTCTTGTTGGAGGTTCTCTGCTGCAACTCCAACCCACATTCTGCTTGGTGTTGCCCTAGTGGATACTCTCTGCAGTGACTCTGTTCCTGCAACAAATGTCTTCTTGGGCCCCCAGACTTTTCCATACATCTTTTGAAATCCGGGCAGAGGCTGCCATGCCTCCACAGCTCTTGCTTTCTGCAAGTGTACAGACTTAACATTTGTGGATGCCACCAAAGCTTCCGGCTTGCATCTTCCAAAGCAGCAAGACCAGCTACACCAGGGGCCAATTTAGCTATAGCTGGGGCAGCCAAGCTGGAATTCAGGGGCCAGCTTCTTAAGGTGGCCCTGGGCAGCGAGTCTGTGGAGGGCGCCCTGAGCCCATTCCCCAAAACCATTCTGTCTTCCTAGGCCTCTGGGGCTGTGATGGGAGGGGTAGCCTTGAAGATCTCTGAAATGCCTTCAAGGTCTTTTTTCCATTCTCTTGATGATTCCTTCCTTCTGTCCTAATCTTCTTAGCAGACAGTAGCGGGGCTACATCCTTGGTTTCCCCTTGCGAACATACTTTTTCTCTTTTTTCCATTCTCTTGATGATTCCTTCCTTCTGTCCTAATCTTCTTAGCAGACAGTAGCTGGGCTACATCCTTGGTTTCCCCTTGCGAACATACTTTTTCACTCTTTTTTTTTTTCCTTTTTGTCTTTTTTCGTGTCCGGCAACGGATCGCAACCCTCAGTGTCGCGCCCGTACCAGACCGGGACCGGCAACGGGATCGCAAACCTCGGTGTTGC
>NW_007734410.1:95789-109336 GCF_000696425.1 Galeopterus variegatus | reverse complement strand
TATGTGGGATCCGAACCCTTGGCGGGAGCGCCACCGTGCTCCCAAGCGGCGCACTGTAGCAGTGTGCCACCGGGCCGGCCCTACTTTTTCACTCTTTATGTGGCCAGGCTGAAAGTTTTCTAATTTTTTACCCTCTGGTTCCCTTTTAATTATAAAATCTGCCTTTACACCATGCCTTTGCTGCCATAACCCAGAGTAAGCTGTTAGAAGTAGCCACACAGCTGCTCAGATGCTATACTGCTTGTAAATTTCTTCCACCCAGTACCCTGGATCATAACTCTTAAGTTATGCCTTCCATAAAGCCCTCCAGCATGGACACAATTCATCTGAGTTCTTTGCCAGTTCGTAACAAGGACTTTGCTTTAATTTCCAATAATCTCATCCTCATTTACATCTGAGACCTCTTCAGAATGGCTTTTACTGTCCATCTCTCTATCAGCATACTGGTCACAATTTAACCAGTCTCTAAGACATTCCAGAATTTCCCTGATCTTCATACCTTCTAAGTCTTCATGAGAATCTAGGCTTTTTCTAGCCTGTTCCTCCAAATTCTCCCAGCCTCTACCCATTACCCAGTTCCAAAGCCACTTCTACATTTTCAGGTATTTATTATCAGCAATACCTCATTTCTTGGTACCAATTTTCTGTATTAGTCCATTTCTGTTGCTTATTTCAGACTTCCTGAAACTTGCTAATTTATAAGAAAATGAAATTTGTTTCTTGCAGTTTTGGAGGCTGGGAAGCCTACAGTCCAGGGAGTGTACCTGGTGAGGGCCTCCTTCTTCATGGGGAGTCTCTACAGAGTCCTGTGTTGACCAGGGTATCACATCGTGAGAATGGCGTGAGCAAGAGAGTCAACATGCTCACTTGCTATCTTTATAAAGCCATCAGAACCACTCCCTGAGAACCCTTGAAACCTTTAACCCATTATTCCATGACTGGATTGATCCATTCATGGGGCCCAGTCCTCACAATCTAATCACTTCTTACAGGCCCCACCTTTCAAATACCATAATCATATTCCCCACCCTCTTAACACTGTTACAACCAGGGGTCAAGCTTCAGTGAATTTTGGATAGACATTCAATCCACAGCAAGAACATAAACTTTTAGTCCAATAAGATATTATTCTATCGTACAACCAATATTTATTAAGTTTATCTTGGGGCCGGCCTGGTGGCGCACTGCTGTAGTGCGCCGCTTGGGAAGCGCGGTGGCGCTCCCGCCGAGGGTTCGGATCCCACATACAGACCGGCGGGAGCAACACCGAGGGTTGCGATCCCGTGGCCGGTCCCGGTCCGGTACGGGCGCGACACTGAGGGTTGCGATCCGTTGCCGGTCACGAAAAAAAGACAAAAAGGAAAAAAAAAAAAGTTTATCTAGTTATATACCATTTTCAGTGCTCTTCATTTATGTCCAAGCTTCTACCTGAGTCATTTTCCTTCTGCTTAAAAGATACTTTTTCTTATTCCATTTAGAGCAGGGCTGCTGTTGAACAATTATCTCATTTTGTTTATTCGAAACTATATTTATTTCACCTCATTCTTGAAGGATATTTCTGCTGCATATAGAATGCTAGCTGTTATTTTCCTTCAATATTTGAAAGATATTGTTCTATTGTCTTTGGATTTCCATTGTTTCTCTTAAGAAGTCAGCATAAAGTCTAATTATTGCCCTTTTGAAGGTAATTGTCTTCTTTTCTCTGTTGTTAAAATCTTCTCTGTGTATTTCATTCTTAGAAGCTTTGCTATATTTATGCAAAGTAACAATTTTCTTTTTATTTAGCTGCTTGGGTTTTATCAAACTTTTAAAATCTGTGGTTTGGTATCTTTCATCAGCTTTGGAAAAATCTCAGTCACCAACTCTTCAAATATAGCAGTGTCCCATTCTTTCTCTCCTCTCTTTCTGAAACTCTAACTAAACATATGTTAGAATCTTTAACTGTATCCTGTATATCTTTTATTCTTGTTTCTTATTTTTCCATACTTTTTTTCTCCTGTGCTATAGTCTGAATATTTTCTTCTGATCTATCTTCCTTGTTACTAATTCCCTCTTCAGCTTTTCCAATTTGCTGTTAAACCCATCTGTTTAGTTCTTAACTTTGGCTTTTGTATTTTTCCAATTATAGGATTTCTTTTTATTTATGTATAAGAATGTACATATAAATATAAATGTAAATATATAAATAAAATAGACATATAGTTTTGGGTTTTCTGATGAAAATCTCAATCTTATTTTTTTAACTCCTCCAACATAGTCAGTATATTTATTTTAAAGTCTGTATCTGATAACTCAGTAATCTGGAGTCTTCCCTGGTCTGTTTCTATTATTTGTTGTGTATATATATATTTTTTCCCATGTTACTTTACCTTTCATGTGTCTAATATTTTCTATACTATATATTGTGTGTTGGACATGGTAAGTGCCAAATTGTATAAATAATTTACGGCCCAGGATGATGCATCTTTCTTCAGAAAGGATCTCTGTTTCCTTCTCCCAGGTACCTGGGGGCACTAGCAATCTTTGATCAACTTTATACAGATCCAGGAATTGTGAAGATTTTCATCTGAGAAACAGTCCCTTTCCTGCCCACAGTAGGAGGGTTGGTCCAAATTACCTAGATTGCCTTTACAGGAAGCACAAACTCCTCATTGCAATCAATAAAAACATCGAATATGGTAGTGTCTTTTTTTCTTTATGAAAAAGCTATTATTATATTGATGATGTTTTAGGCTCAGCATCTTACAATCACTTTCTGTCATAGGCAATCTCTGAGATGGTTCCTGATGTTACCCACATCCTGGCAATCACACCCTCATGCAATCCCTTCCCCTTGATTGTGGGTTAGACATAGTGACTCCCTTCTAATGAATAGAATACAGCAAAACTTATGAGATGTCATTTCTAATATTAAGTTACAAAGAGATTGTGACTTCCATCTGGGCCATTCTCTCTTGTTTTCTTACTTGCTCACTCTGAAGGAAGCCAGCTGCCATATCACAAACTGCCCTATGGAGAAGTCCACACAGCAAGCAGGCGAGACAGGTCGCTGGCCAACAGCCAGCAAGGAACTGAAGCCCTCAGACCACAGTTCACAGGGACTGAATCTTGCCCAAACCAAATGAATGAGCTTGTAAGTGGATCTTCCCGTCCTTGAGCCTTGAGATGACTGTAGCCCTGGCCAACACCTTAACTGCAGCTGTTACAGATTGAATTGGTTCTCCCCAAAATCCGTGTTTTAGAAACTTGTGACAGTGTTAAGAGGGTGGGAAATCCTATTATGGTAATTGAAAGGAGCCTTGAAGAGGCACCTTAACTGCAGCTGTTACAGATTGAATTGGTTCTCCCCAAAATCCGTGTTTTAGAAACTTAACCCCCATTGTGACAGTGTTAGGAGGGTGGGAAATCCTATTATGGTAATTGAAAGGAGCCTTGAAGAGGCGGTTAGATTGTGAGGACCATGCCCTAGTTAAGGGAATAATAAGTTGATGGTTTAATGGAGGTCACGGGCATGGTTCTGAGGGCTTTAAAAGGAGAGTGCATGAAGAGCTCTCTCTCTCTCTGCTCTGCCATTCTGCCATGTGAGACCCCTGCATCACTGTCACTACCAACAAGGTCTTCACCAGGTGTATTCCCCAGACTTTGGACTTCCCAGCCTCTGAAATTGTAAGCAATAAATATCGTTTCTTTACAAATTACCCAATTCCAGGTATTTTGCTATAAGCAACAGGAATGGACTAATACAACAGCCTTGTGAGAAGCCCTAAGCCAGAGGTACTATTGGGTCAAGCTCAGATTACTGACCCCCAGAAATTGTGAGATAATAAGTGCTTATTGTTTTAGGACTAAGTTTTAGAGTGATTTGTTATGTAACAATAGATAATGATTACACCTCCCATTCTCTTTTGAATGTACCCCAGTCAGATTTTCTTCCCCATCACTCTGCTGAAACTATTTGTCAAGATCCAACTATCATAAAAAATATAAATTATTGGCCAAAAATAATGCTGGTAGAATATTGTGTCAAAACAGCCAAACGGCAAAGTAATTTGGCAATATCTATTAATATTTCAAATACATATATCTTTTGACCCAGCCATCCTCTTTCTGTTCCATAGATTCCATAGAAGTAAAAGCATCAATATGCAAAGTTATACATTCAAAATCGTTATTGCAACATTTTTTTTAATAGCCCTAAACTGGAAACATATTGTGTCCATCATTAAGAAAATGTCTGAATAAACTATGGTAAAGACCTTAAAAGAATGTAATAGAACTATAACAAATGACTTGGAGTAATTTCTACAAAGTATTGTTGAATAAAGAAAAAATATAGTAATACATAGGACGTGATCCCACAATGAACAAAACATACTCTGTGTGTGTGTGAGCATGTGTGTTCAACAATACACTTAATGAACTCAACTTGGTAAGCTTATTTATTTAAACAACTTTGTTCTTTCTCCTAGCTGTTCTCTTCAAACCTTTCTGTAAACTAATTCTTCCCTATCCCTTAGATGAAATCTCAGGCATTTCCCATAACTTTTCAGTCAATCCCAGGTAACAAATAAGTCCCCTGGGCACGTTCAGATCCAAGAAATACATCCTTTAATTAAAACACCCAGTCCACTGTATTAATCAAAACTCTGTGCTTTATTCAGAGCTAAAGCTGACACCAACCTCTTTTCTCCACCCTGAATCCCCAGGCTGGTTTCAGGCTTGTAAGACTGCAAGGGAAAGGAACTCAATCACCTTCATTTGTCTTTGCCAGTCTTGTTCTCAACTCCTGCTCCCCCAAGTCTCATTACATTGGGCTACTTTGGACTCTTCCAGATTTGGGTGAAAGGTGGAGGAAAGGGGGAGGTGAAGAAAGAGGGGGAAAGGGAAGGGATAGAAAAGATCTTTTTAACAGGTGTAGATATAATCCAATGCTGGTGCCCTCTGGAGCAGCAGATACCCACTGCTGATTTTTATCTCATTGGCGAGCTTTTGGGAGTTCCAGGGAGATACACAACGAGGACTCTGACTGCTGCTTCCTTGTGGGGCCTCCCCTCCAGCCTCGGTATCCAGGCTGTATCCTACTTCTGTACAAAGTCCATCCCCTCCAGGGGTGTCTCACAGGCTGATTTCAAAATTGCAAGATCCAAAATGACTCAGAGCCAACTCCCTCCTACCTCAGGTCCCCAGGAAAATCTCTTGTATCCTTGGCTACTCCCAATACATCCTCTTTCTTTTCCTACCCTCTCACCTTGGACCAGAGCCCCTACAGATTCTCATACCCATCCATGTGCTGCCCAAATTTCAGGGGACACTTTCTCTGAAGCCCCTGGAGATGACTGGAGGTGGACAAATCACACTCTCTCCAAAGAAATTCTTCCTTTCTTTCTCTTTGACATCATAACTCTTTAATAACCTCCAGGTGATGGGCTAAGTTTTGACAGATGAACTAGATTCTGGAGATACTTAATACCTACCATCAGCCTTTAAAGCTTCAGCCAAAATTCAGACAGAGTCATGTTTTAGCAACCTGTTCCAGATCTATATGTATATAAATCTTTGTAGAATGTGTATGTATAAGACGTATGGAGAAAAAATATTAAAGGATGCACCCTAGGTTATCATGGACTCCTAGTGGGAGTTTACTTATTGTCTGTCTCTTCACTGGAATGAAAGCTTCAAGTGATGAGGAGGAAAGAGGTCAAGGGTGAGGTAAGGGGGCCAAACAAAAAAGTAAAAGAAAACAAGAGATTGCACTAAAAGAAAGCAAACACATGATCGTAAGTAGGTATTTTAAAATATGAAGTAATAGTGCTGATAACATCAAAGTCAGGGTTCGATCTCTGTACCAGCCAGCTGAGAGAGAAAAAAAAAAAAAGATATGAAGTGAAAAGTAATTTTTAACATGATCAGTGACCTCCATCTTACCACATCCAATGGTCAATTCTCAGTCTTCACCTTACTTGACCTCACTGATCTCTTAGAAGCATTTGACATGATTGTTCCCTTGCGTGCAACACTGTCCTCACTTGGCTTGCAAGATGCCATACTCTCCTAATCTTCTGCATACCTCTTTGCAATGTTCTTTTTCAGTCTTTTTCACCAGTTTCTCCTCTAAATAGCAGAGTGCCCCGGGCACTTTCTGTCTACATTCATCTTCTCTGTCTACACTTACTCCCTACTTGTTCTCATCTAGTCTATGGC
This sequence comes from Galeopterus variegatus, assembly GCF_000696425.1. Taxonomy (NCBI): domain Eukaryota; kingdom Metazoa; phylum Chordata; class Mammalia; order Dermoptera; family Cynocephalidae; genus Galeopterus; species Galeopterus variegatus. The sequence continues at coordinate 103,135 of NW_007734410.1, read as the reverse complement.
TTTAATGACACTCCATATACTGATTTATATCTCGTCCATATTTATATCTCTAATTCCAACCTTTCCCATCAGGTACAGACTGTTATTTTCCATCTCTCCCTCAACAACTAATAGGCTTCTCAAAACTAACATAATCAAAACAGAACTCTTAATCTCCCACCTGCTAAGTCCTCCTAAGTCTAGAAATGGCAAAATCATTCCCTCAACCACTTAAGTCAATGTTCTGGGAGTTATCCTTGATTCCTCCTCAGCAACTTCTGCTGGTTCTGCCTTCAAAATGGGTCTCCAGTCCCATCTCCACAGCTACCACTGGCCCAGCCACCATCATCTCTTCCTTAAACTACCTGGATACCCTCCTAATTGGTGTCTGTACTTTCATTCTTGCCCCCTTTTGCTCCACACAGCAGCCTGTGATTATTTTTAAAAAATAGACTAGATCATGTCAACACCCTGCTCAGAACCATCTGATGGCTTTTTGACTAGCTGATTTCCTAGTCAATGTCAATTTCCCACCCCCTTCTTGGGAAAAGTAATTTGCAAAGCTACAATCTACATTTCCCAGATTCCCTTGCAATTAGGGAGGCCATGTGACCCAGTTCTAACCAATGAGTCAGAAGGAGAAATCACCGGATATGTACTCTAAGAAAGCCACTGATAAAAGGGGACACTGTAGTGCTGTATATCCTTTGACTTTTGTTCCTCTCCTCTGCTTCTGCCCTGAAAGCAAATACTCAGAGGTAGAAAAGCCATGTTAAATATGGCAGGACAGGGGCCGGCCTGTGGCTCACTTGGGAGGGTGTGGTGCTTAGAACACCAAGGCCAAGTGTTCGGATCCCTATACAGGGATGGCCGGTTGGCTCACTTGGGAGAGCCTGGTGCTGACAACACCAAGTCAAGGGTTAAGATCCCCTTACCGGTCATCTTTAAAAAAAAAAAAAGGAAAGGAAAGGAAGAGAGAAGGGATCTTGTTCCTTGAGCAGCCACACCAGCCCTTGAATGCCCATCCCTAGATTCTTTGTTATATGAGAAAAAATAAATCCCTTATTTGGTAACAGGAGCTTCCCATCACCTTCAGAATAAATTCTCAAAGTTGTACATAATCTCTCCAGCATCCCCTACCCGTCTCTCCCTTATTTTTCCTGCACCAGTCTCATGGGCCCTCTGGGTTGTTCTTTGAACAGTCCAAGTTAATTCCCTCCTCAGCATCCTTGCCCTTGCTGTTCTGTCTGAAATCCTCTTCCCCAAGATTTTTCACGTGGTTTGTTTGACCCCTCTCTTTATTCAGCTTTCTGCTTTAATGTCACCCCTGCACGAAGACTTTTCCTCGACCATTCCATCCAAAACTGTCTCCAGCACTCTCTTTAACTCTTTAGTAGTTTATTTTTATTCGCAGCACATACCACTGTCTAAAATTGTCTCTGAGAATATGTTATCTTTTTACTTGTTTACTTAATATCTATCTACTGGAATGAAAGCTTCAAAAGGTACTAGCACATGCCCAGTACTTAGAAGCATGTGCTTGGTATAAAATAGTCATTCAAAAGATATTTATTTAGTCAATCAATTAATGACATTTTGAAATTGAAGACTCTTCCTTACTATTCACTGAGCAGTTCTTTGCCATACAAAGACATGTAATTATTCCACCAAAAGTTAGATTTGATAGTGGGTTTACGTGGGGATTCTTTGTCATACTAGCCCTTTTGGGGGCTATATTTTGTATTGGCACTCTTGGCAAGTAGACACTTCATTCTTGGCTGTATCCGAAATTCCGGCTCGACTCCGTAATTTAAGGCTGACCTAATGACTGAATTCAGCAGCAGTGTTTCCAGACACCTGCACTAATTAAACGATGCCAACGCATCATCTTTTTGGTTTTTCCCAGACCATCAAAATGATGGTGCGTGGTGAATCCCTTTACAGAGGCTAGACACTCGTTTTTTCCTGACTTTTTCTAGGCCGGGCGAGAGCTGTGATAAATCCGTTCCAAACGTGGACGTATCATGGCAGATATGAGTCCTAAGGCCTGGTTCCAAGCCCAGCTCACAGCTATATGGCCTGTTGGAGCTCTCAGGGTTATTGGGAGGTAGATTAGGGCCCGGCAATTCTGCCCCCTCCCGGAGTCTCACTTTCTGCGATTCGACAAAGAGAGGCTCGACTTGCGACCCTGCGTCCGCAGCCCCAGGTGTGTGGCTCCCCTCCTGCCCTCTACGGGTCCCTCTCACGCCCACTTCCCGCCCGGCGAGCCAGGAACTGGTCGAGTCCCGTCGGCCCCTGCGGGCCCCTCCCCGTCGCCATGGAAACGGAGGCAGCCAATCAGCGCGGCGGCTTGCGCTCCGCCCTGACGACGCGCAGGCTCCAGCAGCGTCGGGTGGGCTCGGCGGGCTCCCGGGCAGGGGACTGCGATGCTGAAGGCCAAGATCCTCTTCGTGGGGCCCTGCCAGGTGAGGCCGGGCCCGGCGCGGCGGCGGGAGCACCGAGCGGAGGCCGCGGGACGCGGGCGGGGGTGCCCCCCGGGTCTGTGCGTTGCGCCGGGAGCCCCCGGGAGGCGGGAACACGGTCCGACCGCTCCCACTCCGGCGGGCACCGCTGGATTTGCAGGGATCTCCGCGCTTCCAGACCCGGGTCCCAGCCCCCGCCTGAAGGAGGCTGTGGGGGCGAACCCGTGTTGCCGAGGTCTGCAGGAGGCCCAGGGTAGTGAGTGGCATCACCGGAACCAGAGCCTAGGTCTGGTGACTCTCTTTGCCCGCGAGGTCGTTCCTGATGGTTGTGTCTGTGAGATGAGAGAAAACTGAATTATTATATGGCCTTGGAACAACTCGCAATTAACGTGTGTGTGGTGGTGGTGGTAGGGGAGATTAAATCTCCATGTGTACTTCACACCATACACAAAAATAAAATTCAGGTGGACTAAAGCTAAACGTGTGAAAACAGCAACAACAGCCGTAGAAGTAGTAGATGAATATTCTCCAACTTCAGCGTGCGTCAGAATCACCTGGAGAGCTTTTGAAACACAAATTGTTGGGTCCCACCCCAGAGTTTTGATTCAATAGGTCTTGGAAGTACCTGAGAATTTGCATTTTACTGATACTGTTGGTCCACACACGTTGAGAACAGTGGTAGATGAGTATATGGAAAGATATGTTTTTAATCTTGAGATAGGGAAGGTCTTCTTAAGCACAGCACAAAAATGAAGACTTAAAAGAAATGACAGTGAAGTTGACGCTTGGCGAAAGTATTGGCAAAATAAATTACAAAGAAAGGATTAATAGAATACACAAGGAAACTAAAAATCAGTAAAGAGAAATAATTCAATAGAAAATCAAACATAGGCTCTGCACACGAAATAAAATTGCCCAATAAGTATGAGAAGATGCTCAACCTCACAATTACAGGAACACAAATCAAGACAAAAAGATGATACTTGTTTGCCCTCAGATTGGATGGGAAAAGTTTAAGACTGATAACACACAGTGTTAGGATGCATGTAGGGAGATGGGTATTCTGGGATTTTGTCGGTGAGACTATAAATTAAGAACAGTTTTTTGGAGATCAAAGTATTATAATTTAAAATGTGCATAGCTTTTACTGGAGCAATTACATTTCTCAGAATCGACTGTAGCTAAATGCTTGTCCATGTTCCCAGTGAGTCATGTACAATATTGAACCATTGGAAACACATTAGCCCATCAATAAGAGAATGTCTAGGTAAACTAAGGTACATTCTTACTTTGGAAGACTGCAGCAATTAAAATGAGGCAACTCTGTGTGCACTGACTTTGAGAGCTCTTCCAGACATGAACTTAAGTAGTCAAGAACCAACAATATGTGCAGAATTATGAAAAGCAAAACAAGTACAGTGTTTTAGTCCATTTTGTGCTGCTGTAACAGAATACCTGAGACTGGGTAATGTATAATGAACAGAAGTTTGACTCACTGTTCTGGAGGCTGGAAAGTCCAAGACTGAGGGGCTGCATCTGGCAAGGGCCTTCTTGCTGCGTTATACCATGGTGGAGAGGTGAAAGAGCATGCTCCAGAGAGAGAGAGAAGGGGGGGCAAACATCCTTTTATCAAGAACCCCCTCCTGGGATTACTAATCTACTCCCACAATAACAGCATTAATCCATTCAAGAGGGCCTACCCCCTGTGGCTTAATCACCTCTTAAAAGTCCTACCTCTCAACACCATTGCATTGGGGATTAAGTTTCCAACACATGAATTTTGGGGGACACATTCAAACCATAGCATATAGATATCTCCCTTTTTCTTTTTCTTTTTTTTGTGGAAATTCGCAAACATATACAAAGTGGGAAAGAACGATGAACTCCCAGTATTCGTCCCCAAGCTTCAAGAACAAAATATATTTCTGCATATGTATTTCTCCCCCTCCTTCACTACTCTTCAAACTCACCCATCTTTCTATTCCTTTAACCTGCTATAGCCATTTCTGCCCTAGTACCTTCAAACTAGCTATTTCCTCTGCTGGCTAGCATCCCAGTCATTCAAATCTCACTTTAAACTTCACCTCTTCAGCCTTCCTCACCCATTTCGAAGTCTCTATTTATCATAGCTCTTACCACTACCTCATCTTTTTCTCATTTATTCAATAGCACCTGACACAAGGTAGATACTTAAAAATGTCCTATAAGCCTGACTAACAGGCATTCTTCATTTTCCCGTAAGAACCCCTCCTGCCTCAATAAATTCTGGCTGAGCGTGGTGCTGACAACACCAAGTCAAGGGATGAGATCCCCTTACCGGTCATCTTTTAAAAAAAAAAAAAAAAAAGATGTATTAATTGGAAATGCTGTTCATTCTATTTAATTTAATGATAGTTTTTTGTTGTTGTTGTTTTTTAAAGATGACCGGTAAGGGGATCTTAACCCTTGACTTGGTGTTGTCAGCACCACGCTCCCCCAAGTGAGCTAACCGGCCATCCCTATACAGGGATCCGAACCTGCGGCCTTAGTGTTATCAGCACCACACTCTCCCAAGTGAGCCACAGGCCGGCCCTAATGATACAGTTTTATTCAAGCTCCTAACCTGAGCCTTGGACACCTGTGTTGCCTTCATGACTAGAGCAACTTTTTGAATCAGTTTCCAAAGCACATCATCTTTCTTAGCTCATCTAAGTTGTTAGGAAACAGTACTTTTTGAATCTGTGTATGACACCATTTTTTGAAATGTATTCCAAGCCCCGGGAACTGTTCCTATAACATCAGGCTATTTGCTTTATTCATTCATCCTAAAAATAAATATTCATGACTCCACAACATAACCACTTACTATGTTATTTTTAAGTGATACTTAATTTGTGACACCACATCCTCAGGAAAAATTACTAAAGCAGTGTTGAGCATCCTCCCTATTTTTTCTTTTTCTGTCCAGTTACCTCTGCAAGCCTCCCAAAATGGCATTGATTGAGTCAAGCAGTCAAAATAAAGTAATTGAAAGAGCAGAGCATAATTGGAGAGATTTTTGTAAGGACTTAAGTACGAGAGATTGCCTTCCTTCTGAGGAATAATTTTGGGGGAGGAAAAACACATTTTATATTCAGGCGTATACAGTATTTGTTAAATGAACAATGCAAATGTATAGAAAAGATCTGAAAAACAGATCATGGTTGTTAATTCAGGGAAGGGAATAGGACAGACGCACAGATGGATGGTTTGGGTGTAAGGATCAGGAGGGCTGTTTTGTTGATTTTTTTTTAAATGGGAACGTGTGTTATATAACCTAGAAGGAGAAACAACCCTTTATGAGATTGTGGCACAGCCAGCCGGGAGTCCCCAGACCTGAGACTCTGCTCTGACCTTGATCTGTGTGACTTTGAAGAATCCTTTCCCCTCTCTGAGCCTCAGTGGCTTTATATCTGTGACAGATAGTAGTTTCTCGAAAATGTGGAGAGGAATAGGCAAGCAGAGAAACACACACACTAACAATTTTTTGTTTTTCTTGTTCTCAGATAAGTTAACTGAGCCAACCAGGGAAAGCTAGTTGGGTAAAGTCACCCAGCAGCAGACAGCACTAGAATCTCATGCTTCCTGAATCCCAGACCAGGCCGTACCCACTTCTCTAGAGCAAAGCAGCGAGATGCCAACCAGAGAGATCTCAGGGTGGCCATGGCTTGTACTCCATCACACCTAGTTCCAGGCAGCTATTGGGGGGCTCTTTTATGGCTTACTTTTCTGCTTTTCAGCAAAGACCTTCTTTTATCTGTTTTCATGTTCACAGAGTGGAAAAACTGTTTTGGCCAACTTTCTGACCGAATCTTCCGACATCACTGAATACAACCCAACCCAAGGAGTGAGGTGAGGTCTGACAAATCTGTGTCCCAAACAGTCCCTGACCATCACCCACCCCCTACATCGGGTGTTGTTGGCATTCCAAAAGTATAATATTTCCTAAGTATAGGTGTTGCCGCTGTTGTTTTTATTTTTTAGGATCCTGGAATTTGAGAACCCACATGTTAGCAGCAACAGCAAAGGCGCAGGGTGTGAATTTGAGCTATGGGACTGTGGCGGTGATGTAAAGTAGGTGTTCCTTAAAGAAAGTCTGCTTCATCAAATGACGTAAAATCAGCTGCCCACCAGGCACCATGGAGTTGGGCCTATTGTGTTTCCCAGCATGTCTGAGGAACTTGATAAATTATTTGTCAACATGCATTGCTTTATAAACTTTAGTGATTGGGTGTATTAGTCCATTTTTGTTGCTTATAACAAAATACCTAAAACTGGGTGATTTATAAAGAAAAACGACATTTACTGCTTACAGTTTCTGAGGCTGAGAAGTCCAAAGTCCGTCTGGTGGTGGTGACAGTGATTCAGGGGTCTCATCTTGAAGATAATGGAAGCAGAGAGAGCAGAGCAAGAGCAAGAGACAGACTCTCCCCTTTTAAAGCCCTCAGAACCACACCCCTGACCACCATTTTTAATCCATTCACTACTGCACGGTCTGACAATCCAATCACCTCTTCAAGGCTCCACTTTGCAAGGATCTCCCACCCTCTTAACAGTCACATTGGGGGCTAAGTTTCTTCTTTTTTTTTTTTTTAAGATGACCAGTAAGGGGATCTTAACCCTTGACTTGGTGTTGTCAGCACCACACTCTCCCAAGTGAGCCACAGGCCGGCCCAAATTCCAAATTCCAGCCCTCTAAGATGTTCTTTTTAAGTCAACAGTTAGAAAGCAGAGTGACCTGGGCCGGCCCATGGCTCACTTGGGAGAGTGTGGTGCTGACAACACCAAGTCAAGGGTTAAGATCCCCTTACTGGTCATCTTAAAAAAAAAAAAAAGAAGAAGAAACTTAGCCCCCAATGGGACTGTTAAGAGGGTGGGAGATCCTTG
>NW_007734410.1:94819-95779 GCF_000696425.1 Galeopterus variegatus | reverse complement strand
CAAGGATCTCCCACCCTCTTAACAGTCCCATTGGGGGCTAAGTTTCTTCTTCTTTTTTTTTTTTTTAAGATGACCAGTAAGGGGATCTTAACCCTTGACTTGGTGTTGTCAGCACCACACTCTCCCAAGTGAGCCATGGGCCGGCCCAGGTCACTCTGCTTTCTAACTGTTGACTTAAAAAGAACATCTTAGAGGGCTGGAATTTGGAACCTGGGCCGGCCCGTGGCTCACTTGGGAGAGCGTGGTGCTGACAACACCAAGTCAAGGGTAAAGACCCCTTACCGTTCATCTTTTAAAAAAGAAAAAAGAAAGAAAGAAAGCAGAGTGACCTAACATTCCCTCTGACCCCTTTCCTGCCTTGCAGGTTCGAGTCCTGCTGGCCAGCTCTGATGAAGGATGCCCATGGAGTAGTGATCATCTTCAATGCTGACAGCCCCAGCCACCTGCAGGAAATTGAAATGTGGTACTCCTGCTTTGTCCAGCAGCAGTTCTTACAGGACACTCAGTGTCTGTTAATTGCACATCACAAACCAGGCTCCGGAGGTGATAAAGGAAGCCTGTCTTTGCGTAAGGAGACTGGAATTTCTTTTCTACTTTTGTCTGGAATGTTTTGGGTACTTATTTATTGTTGTATGTCTTTAAAACCAGCAGCTACATGCAGTTATTGAGCACGTACTGTGTCCTAGGCATTTGTTTTTCTCACCGTGTATGAGGGGACTTCAAAAGTTCTTGGAAAATGGAATTTGGGCCGGCCTGTGGCTCACTCGGGAGAGTGCAGTGCTGATAACACCAAGACCACAGGTTCGGATCCCATATAGGGATGGCCGGTTCACTCACTGGCTGAGCATGGTGCTAACAACCCCAAGCCAAGGGTTAAGATCCCCTTACCCATCAGCTTTAAAAAAAAAAAGAAAGAAAGAAAAGAAAATGGAATTAAAAGATAAAAATAAAAAATATAAA
>NW_007734410.1:92560-93651 GCF_000696425.1 Galeopterus variegatus | reverse complement strand
CGGATCCTATATAGGGATGACCGGTGCGCTCACAGCACTCACTGGCTGAGCGCGGTGCAGCGTTCTCAAAAAGGACAAGTTTATGCCTAATTAACCTTATTTTCTTCCTTTTTAAGCACCACCCTTGAACAAGCTGAAGCTGGTGTACTCGAACCTTGAGGATGCCCCTGAAGAGATCCGGCTGGAATTCATAAAGTACTTAAAAGGCATAATCAGCTCAGTGTCTGAGAGCAGAGACAGGGAAGAGATGTCAATTATTACCTAATTCATCTGCGACTGCCACACCCCAAACGAAACAACTTCTTTCCTGGTACAGATCTGAAATCTCATCCAGCTACTGATGTTTTCTTCTGCCAGTGGCTATAAAAGAAATTTTCCTTATCTGCTAGAGGGAGTTGACCCATACCATCTACTGTCTGTCCTTAGTTCAACTGAGAAAATTCTGTCATTGAATTCTGATTCCTTGGCCCCAGACCTTTCCAAAGAGCTGGAAAATTGAGGTTTTGTTTTCCCCCCTTCACATATGTCAAGTTACAAAAATTGTGGTATTGTAACTGTCACAGTCCAATGATACAACAGTAGTTTAATCCATGTGTATTGGTTTGAATGTAACTTTCATTCCTTGACTTACTCAACAAATCCTGACTGGTTGAGCATCTACTATGTGTGAGGCACTGAATGAAACAGACAAAAATCCTTATCCTCATGGAGCTTCCATTCTTTTGTTTCTGAATAATAGTAGAGTCAAAAACTTAAAACTACATCTTGAATATGCAAGAAAAACTGTAGATCCTTCATTTTCTATAACTGATTTAAATCTCACGTGTTCCCACCCCCAGGATAATGAGGGACCTGGGGTACTTTCAATGCCAAATGAAGGTATAGTGGATCCTCATTTCTGGATTTTGTATTCGGGAATTCATCTACTTGCTAAAAATTTATTTGTAACCCCAAATCAATACTTGTGGCATTTTCTTGGTTATTTGCAGACATACACAGAGTAGCAAAAAAGCTTGAATCACCAGATACGCACGTTTCCAGCTGAGGACTAACAAGGGACACTCTGCCTTCCTGTGTCAGCTCTCATACTG
>NW_007734410.1:87910-92195 GCF_000696425.1 Galeopterus variegatus | reverse complement strand
CGGGAGCGCCACCACACTCCCAAGCGGCGCACTGTAGCAGTGTGCCACCGGGCCGGCCCTAAATAAGGTGTCTTTAAAAAGAAACACAAATTAAGAAGGTTATGCATCGATTAGCTGATGAAAATGTTGTGACAGAGGCTCACACGAACCTAACCCTGTATTTCCCTAGAAGCAATGTTCAGTGTTTGCTAATTCAGTGTTCGTGGCAACTTTATGGAACATAACTACTGGAAATAACAAGAATCTACTATGTCCATCTCTTACAGTGTAAAGTCTTTCAGTTTAGTTCAGTGTCTGGGAGATAAATATTTAAGCAGTTCTGGGTTACACTATACTTCCTCTGTCTTCTCCCCAAGATGACGTCAGGCTGTCTAGAAAGTGTGTCCTATTGAGGTGGGGCAGCTGTCCCAAGGGCAGTTCCTCTGGTTCCTCAAAAAGAAACACAAATTAAGAAGGTTATGCATCGATCAGCTGATGAAAATGTTGTGACAGAGGCTCACACGAACCTAACCCCGTATTTCCCTAGAAGCAATGTTCAGTGTTTGCTAATTCAGTGTTCGTGGCAACTTTATGGAACATAACTACTGGGAATAACAAGAATCTACTATGTCCATCTCTTACAGTGTAAAGTCTTTCAGTTTAGTTCAGTGTCTGGGAGATAAATATTTAAGCAGTTCCGGGTTACACTATACTTCCTCTGTCTTCTCCCCAAGATGACGTCAGGCTATCTAGAAAGTGTGTCCTATTGAGGTGGGGCAGCTGTCCCAAGGGCAGTTCCTCTGGTTCCTCCCTGACCTCTGTGGAGGTATCAGTGGCCACCCTTCTGGCCATCTGCAAAGTCCAAGGCTGGTGAGGCTTGTGGCATGGGCTCTCCCCACACATTTCAGAACCAGGAGTCCCCAGGCTGATTCTCAGAAGATGGGGCTGAGGCCATCTTCTGAGAGTCAGCTCTGTCCTCCACCCAATCCCAGGCTTCTAAGTGTCTGTATGGCAGGATCACTTTTTAACTGTGATAAAATACACATAACATAAGATTTACCATTTTAACCATTTTTAATCAAACAGTTCAGTAGCATTAAATACATTCACAGTTGTGCAGCCATCACCCCCATCCATCTCCAGAATTTTTTCATCTTCCCAAAATAACATAAGATTTACCATTTTAACCATTTTTAATCAAACAGTTCAGTAGCATTAAGTACATTCACAGTTGTGCAGCCATCACCCCCATCCATCTCCAGAATTTTTTCATCTTCCCAAACTGAAACTCTGTCCCTGTTACACACACAGTGCTCATTCCCCCTGACCCCAGCCCCTGGCAACCACTATTCTACCTTCTGTCCACAATTTTGACTCCTCTAGAAACTTTGTATAAGTGGAATCATACAGTATTTGTCTTTTTGTGACTGGCTTATTTCACTTAGCTTAATAACCAAGTTTCATCCATGTTGTAGCATGTGTCAGAATCTTCCTTTTTAAGGCTGAATAATATTCCATTTTATGGATATACCACATTTTGTTTATCCATTCATCCGTCAATGGACACTTGGGTGTTTTATACCTTTTGGATATTGTGAACATGCTGCTAGAAATATTTGTTTACGATTCACCCAAGATATTTTTGAAGATTATCATTTAACTTCTACAAAATTTTATATTTATCTAGATATCCTTGATATTTGGACATTATATCCAATCGGAGGGTGGGCGAAGAGGAAGATAGAGCACTCACAGATTCTCCTCTATGTTTAACTTGATGGTAAAGCTGTTTCCTGTGGCTGCTATAACAGACTTGGCTTAAAACAACAGAAGTTTTTTCACTTACAGTTTTGGAGGCCAGAATTCCAAAATCAGTCTCACTGAGCCAAAATCATGATGTTATCAGGGTCACACTCCCTGTGGTGCCTCCTGGAGAGAATCCATTTCCTGCCCATTCCAGCTTCTAGTGGCTGCTGTCATTCCCTGGTTTGTGGCTGCATCACCCATCTTTAAGGCCAGCATCGTCAAATATCTCTCTCTGTGTCTCCACGTTCCCTTCTCCTGTGTCTCTGTCTCAAATCTCCTTCTGCCTCTCTATTATAAGGACAACACTTGTAATTGGATTTAGGGCCCACCCAGATAATCCAGGATAATCTCCCCATTTAAAGATTCTTAATTACATCTGCAAAGACCTTTTTCCAAATAAAGTAACATTTACAGGTCCTAGGGATTAGGGGCCAATATCTTTGGGGGCCTTTTTTCGGTCTGCCACAGATGCTGTTCACTGTGGCCTTAATGGAGGAGGAGGAGCAGATTTGGTAGAGAAGATAACAAATGACTAGTCTAAGGTGACCCAGCAAGTTAGAGAAAGGGACAGGGCAGGACCCACACCTGTGTTCTTTACACTTTCTTGTAATAACTGGGCAGATGATTCCACAAGTGAACATGGCTAAGACTGTCACCCTCTGAAACTGAAACTAGTAAAACAACAACAGCAGGAGGGCAAATAAGGGACATTTTAACTATTTTTGAAGTGGAGCTACCCAGAAGATGGTTTGCAAGTATGTTGCAGGTAGAATTAGCATCATTTCTTTGAACCAATCAAAATGGTCAACTAGTAGTCTGAAGCACTATCTGTCCTAAAGAAAACTATGATCTATTCACTTAAATTGTAACTTGAATATCCATGTCTCAAAATTGTTCAGACAAAGTTCCTGGAGATCATTACACTCTGTGGGATGCCTTAAGACCCTTATATCCATAAGGTAGGCTAAACTGCTATAATAAAGAGTAGAGCTTTTGCTGGTAACTGAGGATGCATAGGATCTGATTTTTAAAAAAAAAAACAAAAAAAAGCAGTACTCCTGATACCCATAGAAAAGACAACTGGATTTGTACCACTTAAGAAAATTACTCTGAACTATGGCTTTTCCAGATCTTGACCTTCAAGGTGACCACCAAGGTGTTGCTTATAACAAATACCTGGAACTGTGTACTTTGTAAGAAAATGTAATTTATTGCTTACAGTTTCAGAGACTGGGAAGTCCAAAGTCCAGGTAACACATTTGGAGAGGGTGTTATTTGGTGGTGGCTTTACAGCAATGCAAGGATCTCACATGGCAAAAAATGGTGGAGTATAGAGACAGGAACTCTCATGTGCTCTCCTTGTAAAGCCCTCAGAACCACTCCCATGACCACCATTATTAATCCATTCATTAGGGCGTGATCTTCAGAATCTAATCACCTCTTTAAGGCCCCAGCTTTCAATTACAACAATAGGATTTCCCACCCTCTTACCACTGTCAGAGTGGGGACTAAGCCTCCAACACGTTAAACTTTGGGGGGACACAATTCAATCCACTGAACTCACCTAATTGTTGAGAATTACATGAAAATCCTGGCCTTGGCTGATGCTCAACAAATGTACTCTTTTCTTTTCTTAAGCAATAAATGAATTATTCCATGTTTTGAAAACCTAAACCAAAGAAATTAAATAAATGAGGAGGGAGGAAACTGCTTTTGAATGTTAAAAACATATTATACATTTTTTATATGAATTCTAAACTGCTTTATCAGTTAAATAATTCTCAACATTTATGATGTGGGCCATTCTTCGTACCGAAAAAAGCCAATGGAAATGTTGTGTCTGCCAACTCTTCCCACTTCAAAAGGAGAGGTCTTGGGCCGGCCCGGTGGCGCACTGCTGCAGTGCGCCGCTTGGGAGCGCGTCGGTGCTCCCGCTGAGGGTTCGGATCCCACATGCGGACCGGTTCCCGCTCACTGGCTGAGCGCGGTGGCGCACTGCTGCAGTGCGCCGCTTGGGAGCGCGTCGGTGCTCCCACTGAGGGTTCGGATCCCACATGCGGACCGGTTCCCGCTCACTGGCTGAGCGAGGTGCGGGAGCAACGCCGAGGGTTGCGATCCTGTTGCCGGTCCTGGTCCGGTGCGGGCACAACACTGAGGGTTGCGATCCGTTGCCAGTCATGAAAAAAGACAAAAAAGGAAAACTGGTCCGGTGCAGGCACAACACTGAGGGTTGCGATCCGTTGCCAGTCATGAAAAAAGACAAAAAAGGAAAAAAAAAAAAAAAAAAGGAGAGCTCTTGGTGCTTTGATGTGAGCAGCACATCATTTATCTTTCTGCACTCTACAGTTCATTCCTATGGAGACTTTTTGATAGGCTTTAAAAATATGTTTCCTTTCTCTAAAGTCTCAGTGCAGATTTATTCTTTGGATCACGTGTAATTATAGTTCTTAACATTCAAGGTGTTGTGTGAAATAAAAATAACCCATCTCAGGACCAGCCC
>NW_007734410.1:85180-87038 GCF_000696425.1 Galeopterus variegatus | reverse complement strand
AAAATAAAAATAAAAATAACTCATCTCTTTTACATTTACAGTCTTACTGGAGTTCTGTGATAGCACTTTTTTAAATATAAAGAACCATCTTTTTTCTTTTGTGTGACTTTAAGAGGCCCAGAAAAATCCATATCATGTAATGAAGTATTTTTGTTTGTTTGTTTGTTTTGTTTTTTGTGACCGGTAAGGCAATCGTAACCCTTGGCTTGGTGTCGCCTGCACTGTGCTCAGCCAGTGAACGCACCAGCCATCCCTATATAGGATCCAAACCCGTGGCCTTGGCGCTCCCAGCGCCGTACTCTCCCGAGTGCGCCACGGGGTCGGCCCTGTAATGAAATACTTTGTTCAGAGGAATAACATGTTAATTTTATCAGAGTAAATGAGGAACTTGGTTTCTACACATAGAAACCAATTTCAAGTACTTTTCAAGAATGTACCTACTTTGCAAATCCAACTACACTTGGAATTTATAACCCTTTCTGGGTGCAACTGTTAAAAGCAGGAAATTGAGCCCTGCATTTGGAAAAACAAGTGGAAAAGGCACCAGTCATAAATAAAATGAACAATCTAAGTATGATTATTTTGTATGAAGAGTAGAATAGTGGAGGACAGTAGGTGGGGTCAATTATACAAGCCAGCCAAGGAGCACAGACTTGATTCTATTAGCCATTGAAGAGCTGTAAGCAGAGCAGGGACAGATTACTTCGATGGCCACGTGGAGAACAGACTTAACGGAAAGAAGAATGGGGACAGGCTAACCAGGTAAATGCTCCACCTAGGAAACGTAAAATGTCTGAAACACAGTATTGAGAGTTGGCTTGAAGAGAAAGGGACAGATTCTGAAAGCATTTAGGGGGCAAAGTTTGTGCCTGAGTGGACAAAAAGGGAGAGAGCCTTATCCCCTCTTCTGGGGTGCCTGGCTTGTGCAGGTGCTGCAGGTGGCGTCAGGTAATCAGCGACTACATTTCCCCCAGTTCTTCGGGCAGCGTCGCTCGCATTTCCCAGAGGGCCGTGCGACGTTCGCGCAGGCCCTGAGCATCCCGGTAAACAAAATAAAGCAAACAGAAGGGGGCGTGCTCTTTAACGTTGCTTTGTAACCAAACTTCCTATTCTTCCCTTCTCGACCCCTTTTCTCTAACTCCCGCTCTTCTGTGTTCGCTGGCTTCCTTGGCAACAACTCCCCGACGGCAACAACTCTGGTCTTGGTACCGCGCGACCAGAAGCGGTGTGTGCCCAGAGCCTTCTGGGAAATGTAGTCCGGCCTCTCCACCGGCCCCGGCTCATCGAATTGCTCTGCCTTCTCGGGCGGGGGCGCGTGGACGGCCAGCTTCGTAAGCCATGGAGGCTGGGGTGGTTCTGCGCACGGCCAACAGCAGGCCCAGGCCACCGACGGCCGCCCAACTGTCGAGCCTGCCCGTCTCCGCGGTAAACGGTTGGCCGCTGAGGGCTCTGGGAATTGTAGTTAAGCGGAAGCCGGCCCGAGCCGGGAGGACTGAGCCGCCGCCGTTAGCGCTCGCCACCGCCCACTGCTGGCTAGAGGCCGGCACCGCAGTGAGAGCGAGGCGGGGACCCGCAGTCCGACTCGCCCTTCGGACGGTGAGGACTTCTTGGTGTCCCGGGAGAGATCCTCCTTACCTCGGCCTCCGGATGCGCGGGAGGCCGGGCCCCAGGGATCCACGAGGGGGCGCCGCTCCGCCTCGGCTCGGCTCTCCGCTGGGCTTCCCTAGGAGTGTATTTGGCCGGACTTTGGCGGAGAATCGCGGAGTGGATCCTAGTGATCAGAGGGGTCCATAGAGTGGGTCAGAGTGGAGCCTTTACGTACCATCTAGCCCGGTCCTCTTCTGTTAGCGAAGGGGAA
>NW_007734410.1:77721-84995 GCF_000696425.1 Galeopterus variegatus | reverse complement strand
GTGAGAGCGAGGCGGGGACCCGCAGTCCGACTCGCCCTTCGGACGGTGAGGACTTCTTGGTGTCCCGGGAGAGATCCTCCTTACCTCGGCCTCCGGAGCCGCGGGAGGCCGGGCCCCAGGGATCCACGAGGGGGCGCCGCTCCGCCTCGGCTCGGCTCTCCGCTGGGCTTCCCTAGGAGTGTATTTGGCCGGACTTTGGCGGAGAATCGCGGAGTGGATCCTAGTGATCAGAGGGGTCCATAGAGTGGGTCAGAGTGGAGCCTTTACGTACCATCTAGCCCGGTCCTCTTCTGTTAGCGAAGGGGAAACCGAGGCCAGAGGGTGTCCGCAGGGTCCGGGCCGCGGCTGCCTGCTCAGCCCTGTATTTCCAGCGCAAAGCACAGTGCCTGGCACAGAACAGGCGCTCAAACCTGTGTTAAGTGTCATTTCGTTCTAAGGACAACCAGCTGAAACACTTCAACAAATACATGATATAAATTTTTTTTTTATTTAAGAGGGCCGGTGAACTGGCCGGTTTGCTCAGTTGGTTAGAACGTGGTGCTAAAAAAAAAAAAAAAACCAAGGCCCAGGGTTCCATCCCTGCCCCGGCCAGCCAAAAAAGAAAAAAGAGAAGAAAAAGTTTCTAAGAGGGAAGTGGACCCTCATATATAGATGAAGAGACTTAACAGCCAAATGCAGTGTGTAGACATTCGGATCATGACTCTAACAACCAACAGAAATTTTTTAAAATCAGGGGCATGTGAACATTGATTGATATGAAGGAATTATTGTTTAAATTTTTTAGTTGGGATAATGCTTTTAGGGTTGTGCTTTAAAAAGAGAAAGACTCTTAGAGACTTATATGACAGATTTTATGGATGAAATAATGTCTGAGATTTGCTTCAAAAATACCCATTGTGGCATGGGTATATGATATACTATCATATATCTTCAAATTTTTTAAATTTCAAAGTGTAATTTTAATTCTCATCTGCTAGAGATACATACTGAGTTATTTATCAGAACTAAAGTATGTCTGATTTGCTTTAGAATACTCCACCAAAAAAAGTGTGCAGCGTGGAGGAAACGAGTGGCGGAAAATGACTCGTTATTGAAGCTGGGTAATGGGTGTGTGAGAGTTCATTGTATTATTGTATCCTCTCTGCTTTGGTGGGACTGAAGATTTCCATAATCAAGTGTGATTTGGTTTGGTTTTTTAAATAAATGTATGTGTTTCAGGAAGTGTCTGAAAAATAAAGGAGCTCCTGAGAAGTTTCTTTTAACCATCCAATGGCCCAAGTGAGCCTCCTTGAGGTTCTAGTCAAGAGTGGGAGCTGTGTTCTTGGCCCCCCAGGTCCTTTAACAGCAGGACAGAGTTCTGATGGTGAAGGTGGATGAAGAGGACAGAGAGAAAGAGACCTGATGCCCAGAACCATCCACCCTGCTGGGAGCTGGCTCATCAGCACTTCAGACAGTTCTAGGAGGGTTTACAATGTCCCCGGGAGATTTGCTCTGCCCCAGTGGCTGGGGAGAGAGAGGCACAGCAAAGAGCCCAACATGGAGCAGCTGGTGCTGGAGCAGTTCTGACCATCCCACCCAAGAAGCACCAGGCATGGGGCCGGGAGTGCCGCCTGGGCACTGGAAGGAGGTGCAATCGTGCTGGATGGTGGGAGAGAGAATTCGGTGAAGCAGGACAGCAGGTAGGCAGAGAGAGAACTGATTTGTAAAAATGGGTAGGCCCTCCACAGAAAACTAACACCAGACCTATTTTGACCCAATGCCAAATCTCTATCCCTCTTAGCTCTTCTGTTTTACCTTTAGGGCATAAAGTAGACTTTGGATGATTTCATAGGTTTTTGTTTTTCCCCTTCTGGTTATCATTCATATCTGGGTATGCTTCCTTTAAATCCTTGTTTAACCCACTCAATTTTTTAACCATTCTCTACAGAAACAAAAATACATATTCTCCCTTCCCCATACAGAACTAAGTGCAGGTTCCACATTTCTTGCTGAGCTCTATGATTTGGGGCTCTTTATTATCCTCTTGAAACTTTTAGAGAAAAGTAAGGGCTTTGACTCCATACACTTTCTCACGCCTTCTTGCTGCAAGAGTAACTATAGGGCTCTGACGTTTGTTACCTTTCTGCACTGTGTTCTTAGCAACCTTGTTATCCCTGGGGACACAAATCCAAAGTTTTAAAAAAGTTCTCAGCCTTAGCAGACATCTTGGCCTCAACCTCATGAGGGACTCTGAGCTGGAACCACCCAGCTCAGCCACTCCCTGATGCCCAGCCCTTAGAAACCATGGGAGATAATAAATATTTGTTGTTTTAAGCTAAATATTGGGGCAATTTCTTATGCAGTGATAATGTAACAAATCTAACAAAGAATTTGGGTACTGATGACAGGTTTTAGAAGCGGTCTGGGAGAGGCACTTTGGATTCAGAAAAACTGGAATTTCTGGGCTATTTTAATGGCTTTTGAGAACAACTAGACAGATTATTTGAAATTTGGACATGTAGGGAAAAATTCAAGAAATATGGTTATTGTTTCGATATATCCAAATTACATCTACATTAACATAAAGCTATTTAGTTTTAAAACTATAACTTTTATCAAAAGTTGAATTAAAGTATAATTTAGATTATTTCTGGGAGATAGCATTATGAAGGACTTTGCCTTTGTATATTTTTATAAGTATGTAACATTTAATTGTTTCTTGCCATGTATAGATGCTTCTTTGTAATCAGAAAACAATTTTTAAAGAAATACACTGGGGAAAAAAATCTAACAAGAAATTTTCTAAATAGAAGAAAGCAAGTAATCACCTTCATTTCCTTTAGAGCTCCCGATGTTCTTCACTGTTCTCAGAACAGGAAGTTTTCTGGGGCAGATGGCACCTCCACAGTGAGTTCAAGAATCACCAGGCACCACCAGCTTCAGCAAGTTGAGACCCCATTCAAATGTGGATCTTGGGAGCCCTATCCCTCTGAGCCAGTGGTAAGAAGCAGGAATCCCCAGGGAGGGGATCCACGTCCTTGTTTCTTTTTTCTGGGCCCTTCTGTGTTGAAGAGCAGGACAGACCATCAAAGCTGACAGATCTGTACTGGAGCCAAGTGTCATGATCAAATTAGCATAAGGCCCGAAGTACAGAACTCGGCAAGGCACTGAGGTCATTGGGGGACACCAAAGAGAATGAAAACCCTCTTCTCAGTTATCTGTGGGTGCTTCAGCCCCAGCTGAGTGCCCTTCATTCCCTCAAGAGTTGCACTGCACACAGGATTTGGCTTTTTTGAATTGTAGTGTGGTACCTTTTTAGCCAAACCACACTCCGTGTTCACATACTTCATGGTTCCTGAAGACCTTCATTGACATTAACATCATTTCTTCTTTCCTTCATAAAGCCCGTACTCAGGATTTAAGGGAACCCTAGGAGCAATCAAGCCACTTTGTGAAGTATATGGGGGGGGCCTACTCCAGGGGAAGTCAGGGGGGTTGAGAATCAAGAGAACAGACCCGATGAGGCATCTACCCCAATCTGACAGGCAGAGGGAGGGCTGGACACGCTGGCCGCCTCCTTCAGGGAGGATTCGTTACGTCACTGTTCTGATTGCTGTAAATTCTCAGAACTCAGTACATGTATTCCTTTATAACGGGACTATAAACATTCATTGCAAGGCCAAATTACAACACTGTGGGGTTGCTGTTTTAGATTAGCAGTGCCCACTGATCTTGCAGGAGGAGCCAAGAGCCACAGATTTGGACATGTCATTGAAGCCAACATCAGGGGACTATCAAATCCCTTCACTTTGGAGTGTGGTTTGACTGAAAAACTACCACACTGAAATAACTGACACATTGGACAACCTCTGAGTCTCCTATCACCATTGCAATCCATATGACATAGAAGTAGAGGAGGCCGGAGGCAGAATGACATTCATCTGGGGCCCACCAGAGTAGATGAATGGGTTGTGAAAATAATGAAATGCTTCAGGACTGGTTGCTAAGCAGCTGCTGCTCTGTTCCCCTACGTGCTCTGCCAGCCACCTTAGCTACCGCAGCTACCCCCGCCCCCCCAGCTCCTAAGACTATTGCAGGGTCCAGCATCTAATGGTTACTGCCTGGTCCTGCGAGAGGCCCCTGCTCCAGCCACGGGACCAGCATCTGTTCTAATCTACAGTGTTTGGGCCCTACCAGTTGCTAAGTAACTTTAATATCCTCCTTGGCCTCAAGCCTTTCCGCACCTTCACTGCCCAAGCTCACAGTACAGTGAAATGAGCACCCAAGCCAGCTGCGTTCGGGTCCTGGCTCCACTGCACACTAGCTGTGCAGTCCTGGATCTTGGGCAAGTCTTTTAACTTTTCTGAGCCTCAGTTTCCTCATCAGTAAGCATCAAATAGAATAATAGATGAGAAAGTACTTTGGAGTTCTTTGTCCAACACAGGACCACAGCCTTAAACCCAGCTTCCTTCCCTCTGCTTCTTCCCTCGATCCTTCCTTTACCCTTTCTGCAGTTCCCTCAGGCCTGGATCTCATAAGCCTGCAGCTGCCTTCCAAGCTGCCTCCAGGCCGCCACTGCTACCTCCCTCCCTACCCTGAAGGGACTCTACTCTTGGAGGTCACTGCCCTTTGCCCCTTGGGCAGCCTCCTCAGCTCCCCGCTGGCCACACTCTCCTGCTGTTATTCTTCCCAAATGTCACACACTGCCCTCCTGCTGTCCCTGTCCCTCACACACTGCCCTTCTGCTGTTCCAGCTGCTGCTTCAGTCTCCTGCTTTTTCCTCCTCCTTCCCCAGACTTCAAAATAAGACTTTGAGGGTTTTTTCTTATTATGAAATTAATACATGTCCATTGTAGAACATGTATAAAATACAAATATGCCTAAAAAGAAAAGGAAAATAACTCATATCTCATTGCATATATAATATTTTAACCTGCTTTTTTAAAGAAAGTGGGATGGGAAAGGGTTCAGATAACATTACTGACCAGCCACCAAAAAAAAAAAAAAAAAAATTGAGATCATTAAATATTCTTCTACAACCTCATTTTTCATTGTTGTGGTATATGCCATCAGTTATTTAATTAATCCTGTGGTAGGCATGGATTTTATGTAGATGGCCTTTTTGTTCAGTCATGAGTCACTAATGACAGGGATATGTTCTGAGAAATGTGTTATCGGGCAATTTCATCATTGTGGGAACATCACAGAATTCACTTACACAAACCTAGATGGTACAGCCTCCTACACACCTAGGTATATGGCACAGCCTATGCTCCCGGGCTGCAAACTTGCGCAGTGTGTTACTGTACTGAATACCATAGGCAACTGTAACACAATGGTAAGTATTTATGTATCTAAACATATTTAAACACAGAAAGGTACAGTACAAATTTGGTATTATAATCTATGGGACCACCGTCATCTCTGTGGTCCCTCACTGACTGACATATCAGTATGCAGTGCATGACTGTACAGGAAACAGATAATATTTGAATTTTTTACGGATGATTTGAGATGGTGACAACAGGACTGACAACAAGGAATTCACCTCTCATCAGGGACTTTCTCAAAGACAATCCCATGCAGGCACCAGAGCTGAGAGATACATCAGAATGTTCCAGTGCCTTCTTCTGGCATCAGAGAACCTCCCAGAGGGGAGGCTGAGCAGCTGCCATTCCCAAGAGAAGAGTTCCAAACAGGAGAGAGGAGCCATGAAGGGGACGAGTGACCCAACGTGCTGGCCAGGTGAGCCCCCTTGTTCCAAGTCAGAAGCATTATACGGGCAGAAGACCCCATCAGTGTAACGTGTGTGCTCATGTTTCCGAGCAGACCCAGCCCTTATTTCACATCAGGCCACTCGTGAGAGAAGCCCTTTGGTTGTGAGAGAAACATGAGCTGTCATTAAACAGGGGAGGATTCGCACAGAAGGCAGCCCCATGAGGGGCCGGGAGATGAGGCACCTTCCCAGGGTGCTCCAACCCTGCCCAGGAAGAAAAGCTGCTGCACCCATGGATTATGGGAAGGCCCTGCACCAGATTCAGGTGTAGAACCCATTAAAAAATTCATACCCCAGAGTGACCCCACAAGGTAATAAACTTGTGGAAGCTCCACCCTGAAACACCCTGTTTGGAGTCTGCAGGGAAAATTCCAGGCTGTGCATAGCCTTGACTCTCAGCTGCACCCATTCTACCAGGAGGTTCAGAAATCAAGAGACACCATAAAGCACTAGCAGGTGCCTCAGAAAGAACGCTGCTGAGTGTCACCTGAGGGCCAGCGGGGGGGGGGTGCTTCAGGGGCGAGCCCTATGAGTGCAAGTGTGCGGTAGGAACCTCAGGTGCTTCCTTCCTGGGATTGTGCTGGCATAGCACCAGAGAACCATCCAGGTCCAGCTTGGAGCCCTTAAAAGGCGTCACAGAGGCCCCTGGTGAGGGGAAGCTGTTTCTGCGAGCAGTGAGTGCTGTGAGATGGGCAGCTCCCCAGAGCCCACCCTGCCAGATACCATGTGACTTTGAGCATCAGGAGCCAAAGCCCGAGCGTCACCCTTGGCCTTGGACTGCACCTGGCCCAGTGCCATGTGTGGGTCCGCCCTGATGGAAGATGATGGGTGTGAGAGCTGGGGAAGGGCCTCAGTCCCAGGTCCTCTGTGCTTACCCAGCAGAGAAGTCACACCCAGGAGACCCTCTGAGTGGCGGAGCTGAGAGTCACCCGGGATTAACATGGGTTAGACATAGATGCCCAGCTTCAGCTGCGAGTGGCAGCAGGTGCAGTCGGGGGGCTCCAGTTACACCTGGAAGACCCATGCATGGGCCCCAGCTTGTGGGTAAACTTGGGCAAGTTCATTTCCTTTAGCTTAAGTTTATATCTCTCAGCCAACTGTATGTGTGTTTGTGTGTGTGTGTGTGTGTGTGTGTGTGTGTGTGTGTATAGGTAGCATTTTTAGAGCTTGTTAATATTCCCAGTAACTTGGTGAAAAGGATATTTTATACTCATATATGCCACATCAGAGACTCAAAGAGGTTCAGAAACATTTTTAGGACCACACATCAAAGTAAAAACCTGTACAAAGTTCGTCCAAAGATGTTCCTCAAGATCAAATGAAATAAACGTGGAATTATGTTGTGAACTCTAAACAATTGCACATATTAGGAATTGTTTTAATTCCCTTTCTTGTAAATGTGTTTAGTATTACATTTTATGTCAGGGCTTCTCAAACTTTAATGTGCACACAGATCATCTGGGATCTTGTTAAAAATGCAGAGTCTAAGGGACCGGCCTGTGGCTCACTTGGGAGAGTG
>NW_007734410.1:58461-76598 GCF_000696425.1 Galeopterus variegatus | reverse complement strand
TTTAGATTTGTATAAATGTGTTCATATAGTTCAGTGTAAATTCTTTCTTTCTTTATATTTAATTTTATTTTGTCAATATACAATGTGGTTGATTATTGTGGCCCATTACCGAAACCTCCCTCCCTTCTCCTTTCCCCCCGCTCCCTCCCAACAACCTCCTTTCTGTTCACTTGTCCTATCAGCTTCAAGGAATTGTAATTGTTGTGTCTTCTTCCCCCCCCCAGGTTGTTTGTGTATTTATTTATTTATTTTTTAGCTCCCACAAATAAGTGAGAACATGTGATATTTCTCTTTCTGTGCCTGACTAGTTTCACTTAGTATAATTCTCTATAGGTCCATCCATGTTGTTGCAAATGGCAGTATTTCATTCATTTTTATAGCAGAGTACGGAAGGAGTAATCTGACAAGAGAGATTCCTAAATCTCTCTGTGAAGAATATGTGCCCTCTTGTTAGGTAAAATCATGAAACGAAAACTTGTGCATATACTATGATTATAACAATGTAGCATAAACCCTAAAATGGAAAGGAAACATATTTTAGTGAATATGTTAAAGGCTTGGGAGATTATGTGTGACTTTTTTCTTGAGTTTTCAAATTTTTTACAATGTGGTTATTTTTATAATGTAAGAACATCAGTGTTAACAGAGTTAGGGCAGAGACAGAGGCCTGGGTGTGTCGGGGAGGACTTAGGAAAAGCAGCACCCATTGCCTGAAGTGAAAGGGAATTTAGAAATTAATTGTTTTTGTGTCTTTGCCAGCCTTGAAGGAAGAAGAGGCCCCAGGTGAGGGCCACTGGCTCTGGGGCAGGGCTTATGGTGCTGAGTGCAGCCAGAGGCCAGACTTGCCAAGGCCATGGCTAAAGCGGCAGTGGGGGGAGGGGCACCCTCTGTCCTGGTCTCCAACCACCCACCTCCAAGAGTAGAGGCCTCACTCTGGAAGAACTTGACTTTAACACTAGCCTGATTAAGACCCTTCTCTGATATCCCACGTTCCTTTTCCACAACCCCTGGAGGGAGGACAGGAGGAAGGGACTGAGGAATTTGCTGTGGCCTGCTCCTGGCTCACGAGTGGCTACTTTGCCACTGTTCCCACCACCCAAGTCCTTGGAGCAGCACAGGACTGAGCCTTGGCCCAATTTCTGGAATCTTCATCCTCAGATGCTGCCAAGCTGCACTTTATTTCAGTCACTTTATTTCTCTACAAGTCTGGGGTCCTGCCGTTTCCTCAGTCGGCCTCACTGCAGACGGTTCTACTCCTGTGTGAATTGGGGGTCTTGCCTGAGCAGCAACTGCACTCTGCTCTGCCCTACAGGAGCCACCTCCTGACCCCACCCAGAGCCCAACCTTCACCCAGTTTCTTGGCTTTAGCTCTGCCTCAGTAGCACAGGGCTTTAGGACTCAGTCTGAAAATATACTTCCACACCACCTGGTGGTCAGGCCCACCTGTGTGACAGGGTCAGAGGGGTGAGACTTTGAGGGAAAAGCGGGAATGTGAGAGAAAAGTCAAAGGCCATGAGCAGGAGAAGCCATGGTGTGCATGAGGCCAGGTGTGGAGGGGGCGTGAAGGGCGTGGCTAGAGAGGTACGTGGGAGAGCATTCCTCTGGAAGCCAGGTCCCCAAACACAGGCCTTCTCTGCAGGCCTTTGTAACCAGCCTGGCTTGGAAGGGAGCGGGGATCTGGTCCAGCAGCAGCTTGTGACAAGCCACTCAGTCCTCACATAAGCCTCCTGGCCTCCACCTTAGTCCCCTCTTGGGCCACTTTTCTGACACTTCTCTTTTAAAAAACATAGTACATTTTTTTCTATGCAAAAGTAGTGCATGAAATAGAAAATTTTAATATACATATAAACAAATGAAAAAAGTCACCTATTCTGGAAAGAATCACTGGTAACATTCGAATGTCTCGCTAGCACTATTTCTAAGTATATGAGGGCACTTCAAAAAGTTCCTGGAAAAATAGAATTGAAAGATAATATGAATCCTTCCATGAACGTTTTGAAGTACACGCGTATATGTACATTTTCCCCATTAATCTGATTTCTCTGGGAAAAAAAGCTGGGGAATCTCCTTGGGTCCACAAGCCACATGCAGCCCCTGGCTTGCTTCCATCTGGGTTTTAGGGTGAGAACCTGTGGCCGTCTGGCCTGCGCTTGCGAGCTGCCCTCGCCCTGGGGCTCCGCGGCGGCAGTACCGCTCTCGGCCGCAAGAGGGGGCTGTTTGCCCACGAACGCCCGCCCGGGCCTGTGGGACGCAGCCCGGCGCCTTCCAGCGCAGACGCGTCTTGTCCTGCGGCCCAGAACTGGCGCGCCCTCGTTTAACCAGTCTTTGGACACATCTCCACTGTCGCAGCCTTGGGCTTCCGAAGGAAAGCATCAACTACGAAGCTGCTCGGGCCATTCCCCGCAGCCTGGCACTGTTCGCCGGCTCCCCACTGTTGCCCTCTGAGGCCTGTCGGGCCCTGGACGCGCTGGTGCCGCTTTCCTGCTCCTCGCTGACGCCCCCCTCCGCCTGGCACCGTCACTTTCTGAGGACGCTGCTCTGTCAGCAGCGGGCCTTCCCACATTCTCCTTCCTGGAAGGCTTTTCCCAGCATTTCACAAGCCGTTCCCTCTTCCCAGAAGCCTCCCCCACCTCCTGGGTTTGGGTTACAAAATTCTCCGAGCTTCCCTGGGGCCCGGTCCTTCCCTTCAAAACATTTGGCACCTGTGCTTGCCGCCGGCCTTCTAGAATGAGAGTGCTGGGGGGCGAGGAGCGGGAGGTCTTACTCAGTCCTGTGCCCACTCCTGCACACGGTGCCTGGCCCTGCACAGGGCTCGAGGGCGGTTTGCTCAATGGACGAGGGAGCGAGCGAAGCGGGGCACGAGGCAGTGCGGCCTTCCCCGCCTGAGCCGGAGCCCACGGAGCCCACGGAGCCGGCCGTTTCCTCCCTCTGTCTCCTTTCCCGCAGCTCGCCAGGTGCTGCGCACTGTCCACCGAGTCTCTGGAAACATATCCCAAGGCTAAAGGACCGGTTCTCTCCCTGTGGGGGTGGAAAGACAGCGGGACAGGGAGTGAGAGACCCAGCGTCAAGTAGCGGCTCTGCACTTACTAGCTGTGCCCGTGCTTATTTTCTGTGTCCACCACGTGAGGACGGTGGTGCCGAGCTTGCAGGGCAGCTGTGAGAATCTGTGCGGCCTGCCACGTGGCGGCGGGCAGTCCTTAGATCTCCCTCCTCCCTCCTCAGCTCTCCCGCCTGAGCCCCTCTGGAACCTGGGACACACACCCTGTAATCTCAAGGCTGCTGCTACTTCCCTGATCCCCTCCCTTCTTCCCAAGGTCGCCAAGCCACTTGTTGCTGACACCGCCTTCTTCCCTGTCCTGTGTCCCCAGCAAAAACCATAGTGCCAGGCACAGAGTAGAATAGATGCTCCATATTTGTCAAATGAATGACGAATGAATGAACCAGCCACAGCAGTGTCCCCTGGGGCATGTTCACCAGCCTGTGGATGGGCAGGTGGCTCCTGCCCACTACAAGCCAAGCACAGCACGCATGAAGACACAGGGGCCAGGAGACCTCCCAAAGCCAAGACAAGAAACAGAAAAAGTGACAGTGGACTGTACTGCGGAACGAAGCGGAAGGAGAAGGAAGATGAGGCAAAGTTGTAGCCAGTGGGAAAAGGAAACAGATCTGCTGAGCCTGGATTCTCGTCTTCTGCACAGCATCAGGCACCCCTGCCAGTGGGCCCCAAGGATCACATGTACACGACCATGTGTCATCTGAGCAAACCTCTCCCAAAGGGTGTCTGCGTTCCTTATAGCCGAAGTCCTTCTCTCCACTGCTAGTGCTAAAAATACGAGTTGCAACAAAACCATTTTCTAAATTCTCCCCTTTCATCGTGTTTTTCTCTTGAGTGAACAACTTATATCACGTGTGCTCTGACAGTGCTCCTCGGGCCACCTGCATGCCACCCCATGTTTCATGAGATCGGAGCACCCGCAGGGCTCCAAGGGCTCCGTCATCCACAACGAGCACCCGCCTTCTCTCCAGTGGGAACCTTGGGCTGCTGAATAGGGACTGATTTCTCCTCAAATGATCACCACTCCCAATTCATTACAATCAAAAGATTGCACTCAGAATGGCTTATCTGATGTTGGGTGAGGTTGTGATTTCCCGGAACATCGTTCCATTCATTGAGGATGTAAGTTTTCTCCTGCATGATGCATTCAAGCGTGAGCTCTGACGTGGGTTCCTCTTTATTCTGTACCCTCCTCCCCTGTGATTTTCTCATCTCTAATCACTGCTTACCTCCATCTGAGGATTTTCCTCCACTGGTGCCATTCATAGGGAGTCTCTCAAGAATGAATTATGAGATGAATGGAAATTTTCCCTTATTCATAATACTGAAAGATTTCCTCTGCTGTGTGAACTCTTTGATATTCTGCCAGAATTCTGTCCAAATTCAGCCACATGTATCACGTCAGTGGAGCGAGGTTTGGGCTTAGAGTCTGCAGTTTCCCCAAAATAGTATCTTTATCAGCATGAAGTCTCTCCAAATCCTGGTCTCTGAGGAGTTGTCATCCTCCCAGGATCCCCCCACCTCAGTCCCCACCCCCACCTTCCTACCCCACCCCCTCCCGTTTCTCCTTTGGCAGGAAGGCCGGAGCATCTGTGTTAACAGCTGTGTCCTTGGCCCTGGCCTCACACTATGATGACACCATAGGAATGAGAGTGTCACCAGCCCCCATTTCTGAGAAGCCAATCTCTTTGAGTGGGCACGAGCACTCTGGCTTTGTCCTCCTGTGATTACAGCAGCAGGAAAAGAGGAAGCCCTGGCCAGCCCTTTCATGCGCAAGGGGGGGATGAGCCAAGCCAAGCCTGTGCGAGCGCCTGTGGTCGTTGCTTATGCAGCAGCGCCCCCCCAGCTCCCCTCCCCACCCGCACTGTGACTCCCCCTTCACTTCTGCGAGAATTCACTGCCAGTAAAACCCGCTTAATGCTCAGGTTATGGTATAGTTCTTCATTACCTTTCTATGCCTTTTTCTACTCAGACAGATTGAAATCTCTTTGAAGAACCACGTCTTGTCCTCCGGATTCTCCACAGCACCTTTGAACACGGAGATGCTCAGACACGCCATGTGGATTGGTGGCTGTGGATGCTGCAGTCTCAGCTGATGGGTTTGCGGGCCAGGGCATTCACCTTTGACTGAAGACATAGCCTGCCCTCTCCGGGATGGTTGTTGGTCAGTCTTTCTTTTCAAGGTCACACAGAGAGGAAGGTGATCTCATACTAATTGCCACCACTTCCTCCAAACCCCCACCACCAGGCAGGCCAACCACATTAGGCCTGATGCCCCATAAGGTGGTAGATGCTTCGTTCCCACTGCCTCAGCCCTGCCTGAGAGATGTCACTAGTTGCCATGCATTGTGCTAGGCCATGGGAGTGGCCTTAGGGGTAGGGGGGAAGCAAGATACAAGCAAGAAACCTGTACTGTCACAGAGCTGTTCAGTCACAGTACAGCCCTGCCTGAGAGATGTCACTAGTTGCCATGCATTGTGCTAGGCCATGGGAGTGGCCTTGGGGGTAGGGGGGAAGCAAGATACAAGCAAGAAACCTGTACTGTCACAGAGCTGTTCAGTCACAGTATCCTAGTTAGTATGACTGGCTCATGGACCACCCTTGACATGACCTTGGAGCTCTTTAGGGCAAGGCGTGTGTCTTAGACCTGTCTCTGTTTTCACAATGCTTTGTTTAGCATCTGGCACCTAGTAGGTATTCCTTTGGTACCTGCTGAATGAATAATTGTTTCATGGTTACTAGGCAACCCAGGAGTTCACAGGGGCAGCAAGGAGAACAGATGGTAATGACTGTACTGAAGTGTCCCCCCTGCCTCCCCTCCCCAGTGAGTACATCATCCCATTGGTGAATGGCTAAGTTCTGATCCCAAGCAGAAAAGCCCCTTATGTTTTGTTAGTTGCAAAATCTCTATCTCTCCTGAACAATGGGGCAAATTCTGTGTATAAATTGAGGGTTTTATATGCCCTTGGAGCGCTCTTCTAACTTTCTTTAAAAGCTAGTAAGTTAAGAATGTTCTTGGTGGGCCAGCCCCATGGCTCACTTGGGAGAGTGCGGCGCTGGTAGCGCTGAGGCCGCGGGTTCAGATCCTATACAGGGATGGCCGGTGTGCTCGCTGGCTGAGCGTGGTGCAGACAACACCGTGCCGAGGCTTGCCATCCTCTTACCGGTCAGAAAAAAAAAAAAAAGAATGTTCTTGGTGGGGATAGTAAGAACTAGTCCTTAGTGTTGGCGCTGCCCATGAGAATTGCATTTTCAGGAGACCCAGGTCATCTTCTATGCAGCTGAGCCTTTGACTTGGTGAACGTGTCATCAGGTCATTGAGCGTTCAGGAGAGAAGCAAAGGGAAAGCCTTGGCCAGCTGCCTGTTCATCTGCCTGCCCGAGGCCTATGCACTCACCCAGTTCTCTCCGAGTCACAGGGGACACTGGCTTTATGTGCCTCGGTCCTGGATGTTTATAGCTGGAAGGTCATTTACAGTGAGTCTCCCAAATACCCTCTCAAATCACTCCTCTAATGACTATCCCAAGGCCAAGTTGAATAAGGAATTACAAAAGCAGGTAGAGGAGACTGAAATGGATAATCAAGTGAAGGGTACTGGTGGAGGAAAAGACAGAAGGGACAGGTGGACCTAAACTAAGCACTCCTGGGCTGTTAGTGAAGGCCATTCCAAAGAGAGGGACGGGCTTCTAGTAAACTGCTCAAGAAACTGAGTCTAGGTGGAAAGCTGTAAAGACACATGCCCTACTCGACCCCGCCATGGAGGACAGTGGTAGAGTTCCCCTCCCAAACAGCCAGGCCAGCCTCTGGATGGCTTTTAGCTGGTTCTCACCGGGCCTCTGACCCTCACTCTGACAATATTAGTAACTAAGGTGTGTAGCGCTCACCATGCCAAGTGCCTCACATGCAATATCTCATTCAGTCCTCCCACCAACTCCTTGAAGTGGGTGTATTTCTTTTTTCTTTTTTTTTTTAAAGATGACTGGTAAGGGGATCTTAACCCGTGGCCTTGGTGTTATCAGCACCACACTCTCCCGAGTGAGCCACGGGCCAGCTCAAAGTAGGTGTATTTCTATCCTCATGCTACTGATGAAAAAAAGAAGACTTAGAGAGGTTAAATAACTTGCCCAAGGTCATGCACCTAAAAAGCAGAGGAGCAAGGATTCAAATTCAGGTCTCTATTACCAATGCTTTTAAAAGTTCTAGTTTGTCCACTGCAGGATTTTTAATTCCATTTGCTGGAATAACCAGCCCATTTTCTGTCTGTTAGATGGCCATTTTGAAAGAGTCCTGCTTCCGCAATCCTTTCTTTGGCCTGTCAGAACAACAAAAAGTTCTCTCTCTAACAGACCAAGTCTGGTAGGTAATGAACATTTCCAATCCCTGCTAAAGACAAGTCATGAGTTACATCGAGCTTTCCACCAGCAGTCACTGGAACCTCTGCTGTGGGAATGTGGGGAGACTCTTGAATCATTGCAGACCCAAGAAAAGAATCAGTGACTGTGCTCTCAGCTCTGTAAGTTGGGTATTACACTTATTTCTGCTCCACTATGTCTGGGGCTTCAATGGGAGTGGCTGAAATGGCTGGAGACAGTGAGATGGGCCCACTGGGGCTCGTGTCTGGGGCAACTGGATCCCCACTCCTCTCCTGTGGCATCCACTGGCACTGAAATGTCCCATTCAGCTTCTCGCTCACGTGTGTGGTGCCCCTGCAGAGTAGACTTACCTTCTTTTATCGTTGTCAAGGCTCTGAGAGCCCATCACCTGTGCTCTTCCTCACTGCACTGTCTTGTCCTAGGTCACAGCCCTTCTGTGGGCCTCATTCAGCCCCTGCCACCCAGGAGGCTGTGTTGTACACGTGACCCTGTCCCTGTGCCCTCCTGCCCCCCACACATACAGTTCACTGCACCAGGATCCAGTATAGGCTGGTCAGCGACATCTGAAGTCATCTGGCTCAAAAATGTAAGGAAAGCCAGTCAGACCAGTCAGATTCCCCCTTTGGGAAATGTGAACCAAAAAATCAGGCAGTACAGGCAGTGTGCAACCAAATGTCATGAGGGCAAGTAGGCCCTGGATGGACCAATGTGCTGGCCAAAATTACATCAAAGAAGAAACTTGGAGACTGAAGAAAATCAAAAATAAGCTATGACATGGGGAAAATCCACTCATCATGGAGGGAAAAAGAATCCTGTTTTGGGCAAGTGGATAAAGGAGGGAATGAGCAGAGCAGAGCTGGGACTCCCTGAAAGCAGAGAGAGGAGCCAGCCCAGAGCTGCCCTACTTCCCTGTGGCTCTCCAGGCCCAGCCTTGCTGTGGGTGTCACAGCAGCAGACTTGGTACTTGTTCCCTTTGCTGTCAGTGGGCTTAGAAATGGCATGTGACTTAGTTCTGCCAATGTAACTTAAGGGGAAATGGCTGGGCCATCTTGAGACCATGGGGCCACAAGACCAAAGGAAAAAGCCAACATGCAGATGGCAGGGCAAACAGACAAAAAGAGCCTGGATCCTCGATGACACTGTTGAGCCACTATACCTATCCTGGAACCACCTACTTCCTTTCTTATTGATATATGTTAAGTGTTTTTATTTTCTAAGCAAATTTCTGCTACTTGCAGCTTAAAGCATTCCTAACGTTTTCTCTTGGCTCTTGCTTAGCTCCAAATAGAAAATTAACTTTAGACATCAGAAATCTTTCTCATATGGTAGGAATTAAAAATCAGGACTTGTCACAGCCTACAGAGCAATCCCAGCTCTTAGTCCCAACCCCCAGGGCTTATAGGACATTCTAGAAAGTTTCATACATATGAGCATGAGTTTTCTAAAATGGGGCTTAATGGTGAATTTTAGAAAGAACAAGTTTAGTAGAGATTTTAACACCTGAGACACAGAGCCTAAGCAAGGGCCAGGAAGTGCTGGAAGGCACCTGGAAAGAGCTGCAGGTTGGAATAGACAAGTAGGAGGTGGGTTGGATGAATTCTGGGGGAAAAGGCCATTGTCCACAGCTGGATTGTGTGAGCTCCTAGCTGGAAGAAGTTTACAGCAGCTGGAACTAGATTGGTGGAAAATTAGGCTTCTCCAGCCAACCTTAGTGACATTTTAGGTTGTCTTAGGAGTAAGGTGCCCCTCTGTTATCACTACCCATGAATGGGCACTCCCCATTTTCTTCATTTCTCATCTCTTCCCCACCTCTGCCTTTTTTTTCTCGAACTTTTCTGTCTTCTCTAGGCAAAGCCAGGAGCCAGAAATGCACAAGGCCTGAATCATTTGTAACTCAAGTGTAGAGTCAATATAGTGGCAGGCAAGGATGTATTTTGGTTGACATAGAATGCTAGCCTAAGGATGAGTTAGGTTGGGAGGCGAGGAAGGTTGGTTGATGAGGACTGGAGAAAGCTTCCTTCTGGTCCAACTTTCATCAAGTAATGTTTTTCTGTGTTTCTTCAACACAAGAAAATGTACCTGATCCTTCCCCTTATGAAATGAGCTGAACTCAAGAGCTCTAGCCCTTCCTATTTATTTATTTATTTATTTAAAAGATGACTGGTAAGGGGATCTTAACCCTTGACTTGGTGTCGTCATAACCCTTGACTTGGTGTTGTCAGCACCACGCTCTCCCAAGTGAGCTGACTGGCCATCCCTATATAGGGATCCAAACCTGTGGCCTTGGTGTTATCAGCACCACACTCTCCCAAGTGAGCCACGGGCCAGCCCCCCTTCCTCTTTAAAACTCTAAAGTAAAGTAGGGGCCGGCCCGGTGGCGCACTGCTACAGTGCACCACTTGGGAGAACGGCGGCGCTCCCGCCGGGGGGTCGGATCCCACATACAGACCGGCCGCTCACTGGCTGAGCGAGGTGCGGGCGCAACACCGAGGGTTGTGATCCCGTTGCCGGTCATGAAAAAAGACAAAAAGGAAGAAAAAAATAATAATAAAAATAAAAATAAAACTCTAAAGTATAGAGTTTTTAAAAATATAAAACAGATAAACTGGCATCCTCCTAACGTATCTTACAAATACAAATTATTCCATTATATTCAGATCTTGAGAAAGGTCGCCCACCCCATTTCCCATCTGAAAATAATAATCTTCAGCAGTATAGTGATGTGGCCCATAGAAGTTCATCACATTTATGGGGTCAAACCACAGATGTTGCAGTGTTATTAGAATTAGCAAACACCAGATTCTGCCACTAAGCCTAGCCTCTCTCCCTGCAGTCCTGGTGCACCCTACTTATTGTATGGAGTCCTGCCCACCAAAGGCCAAAACAGTGCAGCTCTGATGTTTTCCTATCTTCTCACTTCATTCAAGAGAAAGGTACTGAATACCTAGTAGGATGAACGTATGCTTATGAAAGGAATAAGGGAGATAAGTCATTAGGGACACAAAAAATCCTATGAGATAATCACAGAAAGGAATGAAAGCTTTGGTTGGGGTGAAAGAAGCAAAAAAGTTAAATCCCTACTGTGATGTGATTAATGCTTTAATGTGATACTTAAACCCTGAATTCCCCCTGAAAGTTTCCCTGTAAATCTTAAAGATTCTCTGAAATCCAATAAGGAGAAAAACTGAAGGCTCTTCCGCATTCATCATCATCAAGGTCTTTCTCCAGTATGAATTAGCCTGATTACTGACTAACTGCTCTCCCACAGTCCTTACAACGACAGTGTTTCTTTCCCATGAATTTCCCAGTGATGAGAAAGAGCTAAGCCATCTCAAATGATTTTCCACATTGATTATACTCAGAGTCGTCTCTTCAGGGTGAATGACCTTACGTTCAGAACATTCCACGTTCCTCCCGGATCGTTTTCTACATTCTTTACATATGACCAGCTGAGGGCCCAGATGAAAAAAAAAAAAAAAAGAATGCCTTTGGGCAAATACATAAAATGATTGTTACTTATATTCTCTCTTTCTCTCTTGTTTTTTTTGGTGACTGGTCGATATGGGGATCCAAATCTTTTGACTTTGGTGTTATAACACTGAGCTCTAACCAACTGAGCTAACTAGCCAGCCCTCTCTTTTTCTTTCTTAACAAACCCAATTTTGGTTACAGTGAGAACATGACCATTAAAAACACCTGTAGTGATGGGGCAGGAGCGTGCAGGGAGTTGCAAGGAGGCTGTTACTCTTTCTTGATCTGGACGCTGGTCAGATTGGGCCTGTTCACTTTGTGAAAATACATCAGGTTACACACTTACGATTTGTGCACTTTATCCAATGAAAAGTTTAAAAGAAAAAACAAACACAAAAACCCTCACTTCCCCATACTCCCATGTAGCCATGAGATGAGCCATGGCAAATGAGGTATAAGCAGATTTGGGGCTTCCAAGAGAACTAGTT
The DNA here is from genome assembly GCF_000696425.1 of Galeopterus variegatus. Lineage (NCBI taxonomy): Eukaryota > Metazoa > Chordata > Mammalia > Dermoptera > Cynocephalidae > Galeopterus > Galeopterus variegatus. The sequence goes on along the minus strand of NW_007734410.1, from coordinate 65,211 downwards.
AAAGGCAGCAGCTCCTGGATCATGAACTTTTGTCTTTTCCCATCTGTCCCCCTTCTTCTGCCTGATCCTGGAGGTGATTCCTGAGGGTGAAGCAGCCATCCTGTGACCAGGTGCGAAAGACACAGCAAACTGAGGAAGTCACCTGATCCCTGATGGCCTTGAGCTAAATACCTCTGGGACTTTCATGTTTTTTATCTAGTGGGAGAAAAATGATTCACATTTAATTGTAAGGTTAGATGTCAGTTTCCTACGTTTATTGCCTCTTATGTTTTATTTTTTGTTTGTCTTTCCCTTTCTTGATTTGCAAAAGTTCCATATTCATTGAAGGTTTGTGTGGCAAATGTGTTGCAGATGTCTTTCCAAATTGTCATTTGTCTTCTGAGTTTGCATGTGTGTGCTTTTAAATTGTCAGAGGTTACTGCATTTTTATTTTACTACCTTTTATTATTTCTTTGTACAATGTTTATACTTTTCCCAGTCCAAAATTGTTAAAATGTTAACCTTTTTTAACAGTACTTGTATGAATTTATTTTTTATATTTAAATCTTGGATCCAAGTGGAATTTTTAATATGATGTAAAGAATGAGCTAACAAGCCAGTTTTCCTCTCTTATCCATGTTTAAACCAGTTGTCCCAACACCATCTAGTGAGTAACTATCTTGAACTGCTGCCTTTATCATGTGTTAAATTCCCATTTGAATCTGGTTCTTTTTCTCAAGTTGCTATTTCATTTATCTGTCTGTACCTTCTCAAGTACCCATGTATTAATATCCAATAACGTTAGTCCCCTCATTAATCTTATTTTTCAGAATGCTTGTGCTAAAAACAAGGTAGTAAGTTGAAGTTGATGAGAGTCACACAGAGATTGGAAAAATAAATCTTTTTAAACCTAGGGTTCTTTATTCATACCAGACAGGGCTTCTCATAACCAGGAAACACATCAAGTGGTGGACATTTCAAAAATAACATGAGAAAAATTAGATTATATTAAAAATACTGAAAATGCATTTTAAAATATTCATAATCCATTTTTAATAGAATTACCATAAAAAAAGAGTAAGCAAATCAAGTACTTTATTGTGATAAAGATCATTGATTAAAAGGAATGAAGTTCTGATATAAGCTACGACATGGATGAACCTTGAAAAGATGCTACATGAAAGAAGCTAGACACAAAAGGCCACGTGTTGTATAATACCATGTATATGAAATGTAGAGACGAGGCAAGTCTACAGAGACAGAAAGTAGATTACTAGTTGCCAGGGCCTGGAGGCAATGGGGAGTGAGTGTTAAATGGGTATGGGGTTTCCTTTTGGTGTGACAAGGAATCTGTGAAACTAGATAGTGGTGACTGTCATACAACATTGTGAACATACTTAATACTACTGAATTATACATTTTGAAGTAAAATGGTAAATTCTAAGTTATGCGTGTTTTACCACAATTAAAACAATGCTGTTGTATAAACGCAAAAAAAAATTTAAAGGTGGGGGTGACAGATAAGGCGAAGTGTGATTCTAAAAACGAAATTCTAAAACACTTGAATAAAATTTAAGGTCACTATCACCAATATTACTTAACAATGATTAGAGATTCCAACATATGTAACAAGAACTGCAAAATTATAAATCTTATTTTTTTTAAAAAATGAAAAAGAAGGCCAAATGGAGCATTTGTGCTGCTCATATGGTTGAATACAAACACACGATACACAGAAAATTGATGGAACGTGTGAAAAATAAAACACAACAAAATTAGTAAGATAATTCAACAAGTTTGCTAAATAAAAAAAATTATAGGAAAATAGCTTTTGTGAAAAATAAAACACAACAAAATTAGTAAGATAATTCAACAAGTTTGCTAAATAAAAAAAAATTATAGGAAAATAGCTTTTTTTCTTTTTTCTTTTTTTTTTTTTTTTTAAAGATGACCGGTAAGGGGATCTTAACCCTTGACTTGGTGTTGTCAGCACCACGCTCACCCAGTGAGCAAACCGGCCATCCCTATATGGGATCCGAACCCGTGGCCTTGGTGTTATCAGCACCGTACTCTCCCGAGTGAGCCACGGGCTGGCCCGAAAATAGCTTTTTTTCTGTATGAATCATATGAACCTAAAAGTGAAAACTGGAAAAAATATTCCATTGAAATATTGCTGAGGCTATAAATTGCATAGACAGAAGTTTATTAAAGGACATCATCTTAGTCCCTCACTCCATGCCATCACATACATTTCCATGGATGTTCTGTTTTGGGGTTTCTGGGCATGTAGCTTCCAGGTGATTTTTCTGTACAGGCACCGACAGCAAGTCCAACGTGTCTATACTGTAGACATTCTCTAAGTTTCTCCCAGCAGACATAAGCCACACAAAATATTCCTATCGCGGGAGCACCTTTGTCTTTTCTTCCTCGTTCCATTTCATAATCACTACATGTCTGACCGTCTGTAACTTCGCGTCGAGAATTGGTGAAGTGCTAACGTCCTTTCAGATGCTCTGTCTCCTCACTCAGCACCTCTGTGCTCATCAGCAATCACAGCTTTCATTCCGCACTCTGCTTTGCTTGCTGTCAGAGGAAAACATCCCCTGGGCTTGTTACAAAACGAAAAATATCTTTGAGAGGTATTAAATGTGGTTAGTTGTCTACGTGGCCAAGAAATTAGATAAAATGAAAAAGGATGAAAGGAAATTATGTAACATAATTACAAAATATTATGTTTATCATGCTGTCAGGGATTGCACAAAGATTTCTCAATATAGATAACATTTTAACAATATTATTTTAAGCAGCCATCCTTTTTTCTCTACAATATATTGCTGGAGCCATTTTGTAAAAAAGTCATATTTTCTCTTAATAATTATTGACATCTGGGAACTCAGCATCAAAAAATTCCAATTCTAATAAGTATATCATAAAAGCAAAAGCATAAAAATTAGGGTGGTCTTTAGTAATATAAAAGGGTAATTTAATGCTTCAAGTCCTATTTCATGGATATGTGTGTATAACTCAAGACTGGTTATTTTAGAGGCCTCCGTGTACTGTGAAGTCTACAGAAAGCACAAGATATTCCACCATTCTATCCAGTACAAAAATAGCCATATAATCAAACAAACAAACATAACTTTAATACTTGTGCCTCCCTTTTTGGAATTCAGGAGAATTGTGAGGAAAGTATGTGTAGGATCCTGATCTCTTTATAAAATAAAATTTCTGGAGAAAACTGAAATGATCCTTTCTCTTTCTTCTGATAATTTTCCCTGAAACAAACAAAAGTATTCAGAACAATTTGATTGATCTTATAGCTGCATATAATTTTACGTCTTTCCTAAAAATGTCTTAAAGGCCTCATTAGGACATTAGTTTTGAGTACATGAAAGTATTAAGAGAACTATTCTCTCACATCCTGCCTTTTTATTCATCTTTGCCACATAAATGCTCCATCTTGGTGTAATGAACATAAAAATGAAATGTTTGGAAAAGTATGAATCCAGTAAAAATTAATTCCTCCAGTAAGTCAGTATTTGCAAGATAAAAACAAGGTCTGTTGTAAGACTAAAAAAAGAAAGTATATGGGTTGAACATAGTGACTTCCTTCTAAAGAGAACATTATGCGAAGGGGGGATAAAGAGTAACTTTGCTGTGGAGAAGCCGTGAAAATCACTACCTCAGCCAAGTCATGAAGGTTAACTTTGGTAGTGATTAGACATGTTGATAGTATGGATCCTTGATATGATGTGATGAGACAGGGACTTTACCTCCGTGATCTTCCTCCCCAAAACCCATAACTCCGGTCTAATCATGAGAAAAACATCAGACAAATCCCAAGTGAGAGACATTCTGCAAAATATCTGACCAGTACGTGTTTTGCCGAAAGTTTTTACTTTCGTTTAGGTTCAAAGGATTCATTGGTAAAAGAAACCACTCATCACACTAATATGCCACTTTATGATATTAAGATACAGCAATAAGCAAGTAAACAAAGAAAGTAAGATTATGCAGGCATATTTTAAAAAGAAGAGAGAAAAGAATTAAACAGTGTTTACATAACGAAATTGAGAAAACACCTACACCCAGATCCAAGCAGTGCTAGAAAGTCCTGTGAACAGTGACCTGGAGCCACAGTTGAGATTGTCCCAGGCAGTGCGTCCACTCCACAGGTGAGACTTCAGAGAGCAGTTTGGGGAAATCCTGCTTATATCTCCCAGCCACAGACTGATAATATTAGTCTGCGTGCAAACGTGAAGCTGTGGTTATTTTATTAACACTTGGATCTTTTCTTACAAGTCTTCAGGATGTTCTTTGGCCCTGGGAACTGGCCAGGTTCCCAAGGTCCAAGAAGCTCCAGGACTTACTTTCCTTCTTATCTGACGGTTACCAAACACCTATCCTGTAGGTCTGCACACAGTTTCTGAGAGTCTGGCACAGCCTATGCAGGGTCATTCTTTGGTCAGAGGCCTAGCGATGCCTCTGAAGCCTGAACGAGACTATAAACCTTAATTTTCCCAACAGTATGCCTCAAAACAGTCAAGGCTGTCAAAAATAAGGAAAGCCTAAGAAACTGTCACAACCAAGAGGAGCCTGAGAAGGCAGAACAACTAAATGTAATTTTGTATCCTAGATGAGATCTTGTAACAGAAAAAGACATTAGGTAAAAACTAAAGAAATATAGATAATGTATGAAGTTTATTTGATAATATATATAATTTTTTTTTTTTTTTGGTGGCTGGCCAGTACAGGGATACTAACACTAGATCTTGGTGTTATATTTGATAATATATTAATACTGCTTCATTAATTATAACAAACAGACCATAAGATATTAATAATAGGGGAAACTAGGTATGGGGTATATAGGAACTCTCTGTACTGTCTTTGAAATCTTTAAATCTTTCTTTGAATATAAAGCTATTTGTGGGGGAAATAGAGCAGTTTAGTGAGGCCCCCTCGCCTCAGGTCCAGTTGCAGGTGTTGCAGCACATTCTTTGTAAACAAGTTGTGTCTGGGTGGAGTTAGTGTGCATATGCGCCTGGGTATCTTTTTAGCTTATTGCTGTTCTTGTGTGTTCTTCAGTGTGTGAAGCAGCAGCTCCGAACTGCTGGTTGGCAGAGCTTGTGTCTAAAAATAGAGCATGTTTACTTTGCTGGCAGCTGCTTAGTTTTTCTTTGGACATTGCCAGCAGCTGCTCAGTTTCTCTTTGGCCTAGCTCTTAGATGTGCATGTGCTGAATAAAACTTATTATCTCTTCAACCAAGGCTCCAAGGACCTTTTTCCAGTTACCTAGCTCATAGACCTGTATGTAAACGGTTTGTGACCCAGTCTGGACAACGGGCTTGAGGGGTCTGTGAGCTCCAGACCCAGCCCTAGCTCTATACTATTATAAAAAATTTTATTTAAAAAATAGCTTTAAAATATGGAAGTATTAGAGGAGGTTGATGTTGGTTCCAGAAAAGATGAAAGACATAGTTTTCTCTGTTATTCCTACTGAGTACAGCTAAAACCTTGGACATAACACATAAGACAAACATATGAAGACTCTGAAAAGTAGAAAGAAGAAAGAGGACAATCCAGGGACTTTGGGACTCAAGGAGTGGCACAGCACTGAGTTACCTGAATTTTCTTTTTGCTTTCTATATATCCCGGGCTGGGCAAGGGAGAAGCCTGCAACTCAGAAAGGCCAATAGGAGCAGACCAAAAATAAGTAAATAAAGGCCCTATCAAAGTGTGCTCTCTTTAGCCAAAAGACCAGGAAAGGTCTATCAGGATGGAAACATTTTTTTTTTTTTTAAAGATGACTGGTAAGGGGATCTTAACCCTTGACTTGGTGTTGTCAGCACCACGCTCACCCAGTGAGCTAACCGGCCATCCCTATATGGGATCCGAACCCGTGGCCCTGGTGCTATCAGCACCGCACACTCCCAAGTGAGCCACAGGCCGGCCCAGGATGGAAACATTTTTGACAATGTCTACCCTACTCCAAAAAACACCATTGAGAAAAACACACCCCACCCACCCACCCACCGCACATCAGTGGAGTTAGAGGGGTGAGTTTAGATTCCACTCTCACCTAGCAGTAATGAGACACTCCTCTCCAACCCCACAGTGTCACCAGAGACCAAGTGAGGAACATGGACTCATTCCTGCCTTGTGGTAGTGAGTCAGCATCTACCTTGTCCCACCAGTGTGGTGTAAACAGAGGCCTGGTAAAATAGAGAATTTAAATAAGATTGAGAGTCTCATAACATAATGCCCCAAATTTCCATACAATAGAAAACCACTTGCAATACAAAGAATCAGAAAAATCTCAACTGGAATGGGAAAAAAACAATTAACAGACATGAACACGGAGACAACACAGATGTTGGGATTATCTGACAAGGATTTTAAAGCAGCTAAACATAAAAGTAGTCTCAGCAAAAAAGTCGAAGATATGAAAAATCAAATGGAAATTACAGAACTGAAAAATATGGTAACAAAAAATTTTTTTTAATTCACTGGATGTGCTACCATATAGAAGTGACAAAGAAACAGTAAACAAAGGTTGATTGATACAAAATACCCAAACTGAGCAACACAGGAAAAATTGACTAAAAAAAAAAAAAAAGAAAAAAGCAACAAAGCCTCAGGGACCTGTGGGACAATAACAAAAGACCTAACATTCATGTCATTGGAGTCCCAGGAGAAGAAAAACGTGGGACTGAAAAAATATTCAAAGAAATAATGGTCGGGCCGGCCCGTGGCTCACTCGGGAGAGTG
>NW_007734410.1:51365-57827 GCF_000696425.1 Galeopterus variegatus | reverse complement strand
CCTTCAAGATCAGATATTCTTTCTTCTGCTTGTTCTAGCCTGCTGCTTAAGCTATCAGTTGTGGTTTTTATTTTGTTGATTGAATCTTCCAGTTCCATGAGTTCTGCTACATTCTTTTTTAAGGTATTAATCTCTTTGTAAATATCCTCCTTCATATCCTGGATTTTTTTTTTTTTTCTCATTTCATTATGTTGTCTAACTGAGTCTTCTTGTATCTCAGTGAGTTTCAAATGTCCTCCTTCATATCCTGGATTTTTTTTTTCTTGTTTCATTATGTTGTCTGAATCTTCTCATATCCCACTGAGTTTCCTTAAGATTGTTGCTCAGAATTTCTTTTCGGTTGTTTCAAGGGTTTCCTGCTCTATGGGGTCTAGTATTTAAGAATTACTGTATTCTTTTAGTGGTGTCATGTTTTCTTGGGTTTTTGTATTTCTAGTATCTCTGCATTGATGTCTGGTCATCTGGTAGAGGAGTTGCTTCTTCTATTACTCTGGAGAGGGATTTGAGAAGAGAGGCATCCTCTTCTTTGTCTGGTCTCTGCTGGTGACTCTCCTTGTATCAGTGCAGTCAAGTCTGTGGTGGCCACCTGCACAGTGGCTATGGCTACTGCTGTGGCATCAAGCCTCTTTTGCAGCAGTCTTGGCTGTGGCAGTGGCTGTGATGGACCATCCACATGGAAGTGGTGTTCTTGGTGTGCTTTCTTCCTGCTTCTGGGAGGAGGGTGTGGGCTGCCCTCAGCTCCTGCCTAAACCCCTGGGCACTGCTCTCTTGCCTGCTTCCAGGCAGAGCAGGTGGGCTGCCCTTGGCTCCTGAATGACAATAGATTTCTCACAAGAAACCATGAAAGCCAAAAATAAGTAGCAAAGTGCTTTTCAAGTACTAAAAGAAAAGATCTGTCAGTCCAGAATTCTACATCCAGCAAAAAAAATCCTCAAAAATATGTTAAATGTAGATGGTACAAATACACCAGTTAAAAGACAAAGATTAGCAGAGTGGATTTAAAAACATGATCCAACTACACACTGTGTACAAGAAACTCACTTCAAATATAAAGATATATGTAGGTTGAAAGTAAAAGGATGAAAAAAGATACACCATGCAAATGTTGATCAAAAGAAAATAGGAGTTGCTGTATTAATATCAGATGAAGTAGATTTCAGAGCAAAGAAAGTTGCCAGGGACATTACATACTGATAATAGAATCAGTCTACTAACAAGGTATAGCAATCCTGAATGTGTATGCACCAAACAACAGAACTGCATGAATCAAAATTGATAGAACTGAAAAGAAAAATAGATAAATTCACAATTATAGTTGGAGATTTTAACACCATTCTCTCAATAATAGATGGAATTACTAGTCGGAAAATCAGCAAGGATATAGAAGAACTAAATACCATCAACCAACAAGACCTAATTAATATTTATGGAACACTGTCCCCAACAGTAGCAAAATACTTATTCTTTTCAAGTGCCCATGGGGCATTCACCAAGATAGACCATATAACAAATATGTCATAAAACATATGTCAAAGATCACAAAACAAACCTCAACAAATTCAGAAGAATTGAAATCATACAGAGTGTGATCTCTGAATCAAACTAGAAATTGGTAACAGAAAACAGCAGGAAAATCTTCAAATGCATGGACATTAAATAATGCACTTCTTAATAATTCATGGGTCAAAGAGGAAGTCTCAAAGGAATTTAAAAAATCATATTGAACTGAATGAAAATGAAAATGAAAATACAATGTATCAAAATTTGGGGGACATAGCTAAAGCAGTCTAAGATTAACTCATACCAATAAATGCTTACAGACAGATCTCAAATCAGTAATTTAAGCTTCCACCTCAAGAAACTGGGAAAAGAAAAGCAAAATAGGCCCAACACAAACAGAAGGAAGGAAATAATAAAGATAAGATTAACAATCAATAAAATGAAAAACATAAAAACAACAGAAAGTTAATGAAACAAAAAGCTAGGTATTTTTTTTTAAAGATCAATCAAATTCATCAACTAAATTGATGAACCTCTAGCAAGACTGATAAAAGAAGAGGAAGACACAAATTACCAATATCAAGGATAATATTAGGGCTTCTGGTCAAGATGGCAGAATAGACAGTCCCCAGTGTCACTCTCTCCCACAAATCAACCAATTTACAGCTAAAAAAAAGCAACAAAATCCAAGCCGGGGCCACTAGAGCTCAGGGGAAGAGGAGAAGAGACCTACAGAGTACATGGAGGCAGGAGAAGCCACGATGAGAAAAAGAAAGAACTGCTCCATTTCGAGCCCTGGCCACTTCCAGGCTAGAGCTCCTGAGTGCACAGAGCAGGAGCTGGCAAAAGCCTCAGCTGTGCCCTTTCAATGAAGTTGCTTAGAGGCAACAGGGGAGATGAGGGCCTTGGTGGCCCCCAGACCAGTAAGACCACTAATAGGGTTCCCGTGGACCCACACAGGAGTGAGGAGCCAGAACAACTGAAAAAAAGGAGCCACTCAGAGGCTGGTAAGTCATCGCAAGGGACCAGAGTATGGCCCATCCTATGGGAAGTATCTGCAGCATGGGCAGTGGGGGAGACAGGCCCACCAGGGGAACAGTGGGGCACAGCAAGGACAGCTGATCTACCCTCCAGTCAGTGCAGGACCACTCAGAGGAGACTAGTCAGGAATACAAAATTGCAGGGGGAGCAGTTTGATGAAAAGACTCAGGCCCAGACCAGAGTTTCTACACAACCCAGGTGCACCAGATTTCACCAGACCTGGAAGTTCCTATAAAGTAAACCATTAAAACCTGAGCTGCACAAAAAAGCCTTCCCCAGGGAATCAGCAACAAAGCAGCAATTTAGCTCAACCACAGAGCTCAAGTACTGGTCCCCACAGGAATTTACCCCACTTTAGAAGTAAGCAAAGGACAAAAAATTAGTTCCAGCATAGAATTTAAGTGGTGGGAACAGCAAATAATCCAACACAGAACTGAAAGAAAAAACAAAGTACCCACAACCAGGGACAAACTTTGATCTTAACTAATAAAGGTCTCATTTCACCAAAGTACACCTGTAACACCTAGAAGGACCAGAAGTGCCCTGGGCTACCAATCCAGAAAGGGCGGAGCACTGGGGGCCTCAGCCATGCACCCTGACACCTGCAACCAGTTCCAAGGGTGGGGGCCAAGGGCCTCAGCCACACCTCTCTGACACTTGCAACCACCCCAGCAACGACCACTGAGTCACCGCAGGAAGTGTCCCAGGTTCTCCTGAGCTGGGGTGGTGGGGTGCCGAGGGCCTTGGATATGCCCCCCCAACCGTGCAACTAGCCTGGCAACAACCACTGAGCCACCACAGAAAGTGCCCTAGTCTCTCCCGAGCTAGAGCAGTTAGGGGCCAAGGGCTCTGGCCACAAACCCCCCAACACCCACAACCAGCCCAGCAACAACCACCAAGCTGCAGCAAGAAGGGTCCCAGCTTCCCAAGATGGGGTGGTGGGGTGTGAGGGCCTTTGCCACACCCCTCCTGACATCTGCACCTAGCTCAGCAATGACCAAGCCACCGCTGGAAGCCCCCTGGTCTCCCCTGTGGGAATGAAGTAGGTGCCACAGGCCTCAATCCTGCCCCTCCTCCTTCCTCCTTCTTCCATCACATTTCCTTCCGCTTTCCCCTCTCCCCCTCCTTCCCAACTGCTCCGCAACAACATCCTAGAATGTAAAAAAATAATATTAATAAGATAAATTTGAAAAAAAAAGAAAAACATTGGCTATCACTACAGACTATGCAGATCCTAAAAGGATAACAAGATAAACAACTACACCCATATAAATTTAACTTGGATGAAATGGACCAATTTCACTCAATATTAAATAAATCATTTGAAAAATCTTCTAACAATTTTTAAAAATTGAATTCATAGTTTAAAAAAAGCAACTTCCTGTCTTGGTGGACCCACACAACTAGTTTGGAGATTCACAGGAAGGAACCACAGGACTCCACATAAAGTTCTACTCTAGATTAAGGTTTATTACAACAAAGGACACAATGCAGGAACAGCAGGAAAAAGATATTTATAGGCAAAGGCTAGAAGGGTCAAATGCATACTTTCTTGTCCTCTCTCTGCAGGGATAGCACAGACACATCTGCAGAGATGTGTGTGAGACATCCTTGCCCAAGAAATCCCACTTGAGTCCTGAAGACAAAATTCTTACTGGGAACTGGTCACATACCTCCCATGTGACAAAGCATAGCCCCAAACCAGGCACCAGGTATGCATCTTGAATCTGTATGTTTACCTTAAACATGCTGACAACTTGGTTCATCTTGACCCACTGCTTTGGGCATAGAGAATATCTTACCCAGTAGCTATGTGAATACTCCAAGTGTTTAGTTCTCAGAGTTTGACCAAGGGTCATCACCATGGCTACAGAGATAAGTGAGAAATGAGTAAAACAGACCTGTTGTATTAACTCTTTCCTTGTACTCTCAAAAAAGAAATCTCTAGACCCAAATAGTTTCACTGGAGAATTCTACTGATATTTAAAGAAACATTAACACCAATTATACATAATCTCCAGAAAATAGAAGAGGGAGCACTTTCTAACTTATGAGGCCAATATTACCGTGACACTACAACCAGACAAAGACTAGAGACCAATGTCACTCATAAACATAGACACACAATTCCTCAACAAAATATTAGCAAATCAAATCCAGCACTAAATAAAAACAATTTTACACCATATCCAAGCAGGGTTTATTCCCCAAATACAAGGCTATTCAATATTCAAAAATCAAACAATGTAATCCAACATATTAACAGGCTAAAGAAGAAACAAAAACCCATATTATTATATCAATTGATACAGAAAAGCATTTAACAAAATCTACAAAAAGTATACAGTTAACATCATACTTAATGGTGAAAGGCTGAACATTTTCCAGCTAAGATTAGGAACAAGGCAAGGATTTCTACTCTCGCCACTCTTATTCAACACAGTACTGGATGGAAGTCCTAGGAAGTGCAATAGGCAAGAAAGGGAAATAAAAAGGATACAGATTAGAAAGGAAGAAATAAAGCTTTCCCTACTTTCAAATAACATGAATGTCTACATAAAAAATCTTAATAAATCAACAGCAATAAAAAACTTCTAGAACTAATAAGTGAGTTCAGCAAGGTCTCAGGATACAAGGCAACATAATTAATTGTATTTCAATTAATTTAAAACAGTAATTTATAACATAATAACATTTACAATCACACAAAAAGTTGAATACTTAAGTATAAATCTGACAAGACATGTATCAGATTTGTATACTAAAAACTAAAAAATGCTAACAAATAAGATCTAAGTAAATGGAGAGACATACCATGCTCATGTATTGGAAGACTTAACATAGTAAAGATGTCAGTTCCCAAATTGACCTAAAGGTTTAATGCAATTCCTATCAAAACCCCAACAAGAATTTTTATATATATTGACAAGCTTATTCTATAATATATACAGAAAGGCAAAGGAAATAGAATAACCAAAACAACTTCGAAAAAGATTAAAGTGGTAGATATTACCCCACCTGACTTTAAGACTTACTATATAGCTGCAGTAATTAAGACAATGTGGTACAGGCAGAAAGATAGACACATAGACCAAAAGAACAGAATAAAGAACCCAGAAATAGACCCATGCAAATACATCCAACTGATTTTTTTACAAGGGTGCAAAAGCAATTCAATAAAGGAAAGAGTCACCCACGCAAATACATCCAACTGATTTTTTTACAAGGGTGCAAAAGCAATTCAATAAAGGAAAGAGTCTTTTCAACAAATGGTACTAGCGCAACTGGACATCCATAGGCAGAAAAGTAAACCTCAACCTAAACCTCATACTTTATACAAAAATTAGTTCAAAATGAATCATAGACTTAGTTCATAATGTAAAACTATTAAACCTTTATAAGAAAATATGTGAGAAAATACTTGGGGCCTAGGGCTAGGCTGGTGGTCCTCAACCAGGGATGATTTTGCCCCCTTGAAGGTATTTGTCAATGTCTGGAGACATTTTTTATTTTCATGGCTGGCATCTAGTGAATGGAGCCCAGGAATGCTGGTAAACATCCTACAATATATAGGACAGCTTTAACCCAAAATGTCAGTAGTGCTGAGGTTGAGAAACCCTGGTGTAGGCAAAAAGTTCTTAGACATGACACCAAAATCATGATCCATAAAAGGAAAAAAAAAAAACTGATACATTTGATTTTATCAAAATTAAAAACATTTGCTCCACCAAAGACCCAGTTAAGAAGATGAAAAGACTAGCTACAGACAGGGAGAAAATATTTGCAACAACATATCTGACTTCTGTGTTCTGTTTCTACTCACAACGCTTCTGACACCAAATGTGTTGTTTTTTTCCACAACAACAAATAATTCTTTAACTCTCCAGACACCAACTAGGTGTCCAATGATTCGGTTCAATT
>NW_007734410.1:49708-50817 GCF_000696425.1 Galeopterus variegatus | reverse complement strand
GGTTTAATAATTTGCTATAATGGCTCCAAAATTCATGGAAACACTTTACTTACATATACTGGTTTATTATAAACGATACAACTCAGGAATAGCCAAGGTGAAGAGATGCCAGGGGGAGGCACAGAGCTTCCATATCCCCTCTGGGTGTGCCACCCTCCCAGTACCTCGATGTGTTTACCAACCTGGGATCTCTCTGAATCCCATCGTTTAGGGGTTTTATGGAGGTTCTATTACATAGCCATAATTAATTAAATTATTGGCCATTGGTAACTAACTCAATCTTTAGCCCCTCTCCACTTCCCAGAGGTTGGGGTTGGGGCCAAAATTCCAACCCTCTAATCACCAGGTTGGTTCCTCTGGCAACCAGCTCCCATCCTGAGGCTCTCCAGGGACCCCCAAGAGTCACCTCATTAGCATAAACACAAGTTGTTAAGAGGAGCTTATTATGAATACTCTTCTCACCCCTACCCCTCAGATGCTCTCGTGCTATAGACTGGGGATGAAGATCACATACGTATTTCTTATTATATCACATTATCACAGTGACAAAGGACTTGTTATCTAGAATATACAAAGAACTCAATAGTAAACAAACAAACAAATAATCCAATTAGAAAATGGACAATATATATGGACAGACATTTCACCAAAAAAGACACATAATGTTCAACATCATTAACCATTAGGGAAATGCAAATTAAAACCGCAATGAGATATCACTAAGCACGTATTAGAATGGCTAAATGATAACACTGATAATATCAAGTACGGGCAAGAATGCAGAGAAACAGGGTCTCTCCTAAATTTCTGGTGGGAATAAAAAATGGTACAGNACAACAAATAATTCTTTAACTCTCCAGACACCAACTAGGTGTCCAATGATTCGGTTCAATTATGACACTAATTACCTAGAGTTCACATCAGATGCCACAGATTCAGGGCTCAGTTCCACAAGACTGTCTCCACTTCAGATGCCAATCACAAGTCCCAGGCCAACCATACTTCTTACTGACTGGCTAAATCAGGGTTTCCCATGATCCCTTCCTCAGGTTTAATAATTTGCTATAATGGCTCCAAAATTCATGGAAACACTTTACTTACATATACTG
>NW_007734410.1:46287-48116 GCF_000696425.1 Galeopterus variegatus | reverse complement strand
GCGTGGTGCTGACAACACCAAGTCAAGGGTTAAGATCCCCTTACCGGTCATTTAAAAAAAACAAACAAAAAAAAAAACCGCAATGAGATATCACTAAGCACGTATTAGAATGGCTAAATGATAACACTGATAATATCAAGTACGGGCAAGAATGCAGAGAAACAGGGTCTCTCCTAAATTTCTGGTGGGAATAAAAAATGGTACAGCCATTCTGAAAAACAGTTTGGCAGTTTCTTGTAAAACTAAACATACACTAACAATAAGACCCAGTGAACACACTCTTGGGCATTTATCCCAGAGCCATGGATATGTGAATTGTTGTCCTTAATTAGTTCTAAAAAATCTCAGCCATTCTCTCTTCACATATTGCCTCCACCTTTTCTCCCTGCCCTTTCATTCTGGACTTTCGATTAAATGTATGTTGGACCCCCTTATCTATCTTCCATGTCTCTTAACCTTTGTATTCATTATCTTTGTTTTTATCTTTTTGTTTCTGTATTTGCATTCTGGATAATTTCTTCTGATCTGTCTGTGAGTTCATGAATTTTACTCTTAGCCGAATCCTCTTTGCTGCCAAACCTATCCATTACAGGTTTTTCTTTTCTTTTAACTTCTTTTACCATAAAATATAACACATATAGAGAAAAATACATAAGACAAAATATACAACTTAACAAATCATCATGGAGCCAATCTCCTGTGTAACTACCATCTATCAATATCCCTCCTCCCTAGATGTAACTAACCTTCTCTTACAATATTCATCTATTTTGTTTGTTTGTTTTACAACCTCTGGATACAATCCTGAAGAATAGTTTAGTTTTGGGCTGGCCTGCTGGCGCACTCGGTAGAGTGCGGCGCTTGGGAGCACGTGCGGCGCTCCCGCCGAGGGTTCGGATCCCATATAGAGACCGGTCTGCTCACTGATTGAGCGCGGTGGAGGCGCAACACCGAGGGTTGCGATCCCATTACCGGTCATGAAAAAAGACAAAAAGGAAAAAAAAAAAAAAAGAATAGTTTAGTTTTGCCAATTTTTGAACTTAATATGAATGACATCATTATATGTATGTAACAAATATATAAATATATTTATATATTTGTGTCACTTCTTCAGCTCAACATTGTGAGATTATCTCACATGTAATTGATATATCACATGTAATTTATCATGTAATTGACTTATTTCTATTAACTGGCATTCTACAGTATACAGTGATTTTATCCATTCTAAAATAGAAAGGGGGAGGAGAAGGGGTAATAAGAGAGGAATTGGTAAAGGGACACAAAAACTATTACATTGTATAACATTGAATATACTAATTATCCTGATTTATGCATCACATATTGCAAGCAAGTATTGATATTCAACTCTGTACCCCACAGATATGTACAATCAACTATGTTACAATAAAAAATAAATTTAATTTAATTTAAAATAAAAACAGATGTTTGAGTTTTTTCTTGTTTGGGGTTATTATAAACACTGCTGCTAGTGCATTGTCTCCTAGTGCACAAATTTATGCATAATTCTAAAACTCCATATCTAGAACTAGAGCTGCTGAGTCAAAGGATATGTGTATCTTCAACTTGACAAGATAATGCCAAACTGTTTTCCAAGGTAGTTGTGTTGATTTATACTCCCAGCTGCAGCAGATGAAAGTTCCCATAATACCTATCACTTTTGTTTCTCTCCTTTCTGGCCTATTTTTAGATTGGTTATCGATGCATTTTTTTCCCTCTACTGGTTTGGAAATTTTATACTTCTTCTGGTTTTTTTTTTTTTTTTTTTTTTTTTTTTTTTTTTTTTTTTTTTCCTGGTCCGGCAACGG
>NW_007734410.1:23486-45315 GCF_000696425.1 Galeopterus variegatus | reverse complement strand
TTTTTTTTTTTTTTTTTTTTTTTTTTTTTTTTTTTTTTTTGTCTTTTGACTTTTTCCGTGTCCGGCAACGGAGCACAACCCTCAGTGTTGCCCCCGTACCGGACCGGGGACCGGCAACAGGATTGCAACCCTCGGCGTTGCTCCCGCACCTCGCTCAGCCAGTGAGCGGGAACCGGTCCGTATGTGGGATCCGAACCCTCGGGCGGGAGCGCCGCCGCACTTCCCAAGCGGCGCACTATCCAGTGTGCCACCGGGCCGGCCCTATACTTCTTCTGGTTTTTTAGTGATTATCCCACTGGGTTTTTAGTTACTAAATTTTTAGTTACTTTATTTAATTTTAGTTACTAAATATTTCATTTCTACTTAGCTTTTTCTCAAGTGTGTTTGTCACTTTTATAGTTTTATGTTTCTTTCTGATGTCCTTTGACTTTTTGGTTTTGGTGGCTAGCCAGTACAGGGATCTGAACCCTTGACCTTGATGTTATCGGCACCACACTTTAACCAACTGAGCCAACCAGGCAGCCTCTTCTTTCAAACATTTTAAAGTTTGTACTTTAATTTTTTAGAGAGTAAGGAGAAACATTTTTAAATCTGAGTCTAGTAATTCCAGTATCTGAATAGTCTTAAGGGACCAGATGTTGCTGTTGCCTCTACTGATTCCTTCATGTGATGCCTTTTTCACTGAGCACTTTGTTATCTTTGAATGTGTGCTGCGCATTACCCTTGAGAAAAGTTTCCTGGGGCTTCCCATAGGCCTTTGATGAAAGGGGCTTCCTCCAGGGAGGATTCACGTTTGCTGCTTTTTGTGTGTGTGTGGCTAGCCCTGTACATGCATTTGCTTTTGACAGATGTGTGGGGCACTCTCAAAACCAGAACCTCTTTCAGCTAAATTCCCTGCTTGAGTTTTCTTGTACTACCTCTGAGATGCAAATCTGGCCTACTATTTCTCAGGAAGACTGGACTTGGTTTACAACCTCACAGGAATTTTCTCCTGCACCGGGGAGGAGTGGTTTACATCTACTCTAACCTTCCTCTGAGGGTGTTGGGGGGAGCTGGGTATACCTGACCTTTAAACTCTGCTCCACCATTTTGTGATGTGATACCCTGATGTCACTGAAGTCACCACCAAAGAAAGCCTTCACCAAATATGTTTTCTGGACTTTGGACTTCCCAGCCTCAGAAACTGCAAGCAATAAATTTTGTTTTCTTATACATTACCCATTTCCAGGTATTTTGTTACAAGCAACAGAAAAAGGCTAACAGAGCTCCCCTTCATTCTTCACTTAAATGTGCTTCCCAGTGTTGCCCTAAGCTCACCTCTCTCGTCATTCAGCACAGTCCAAGTGAGCAGTCACTTCCCCTCCCATCCCGAGGCTGCTGCCTCCCAGATCTTCACTTCCTGCACAGCACAGCCTCCTCATTTTTAAGCCCGAATATGCCCAGCATGTGGACATCTACCCTTCTTCCCCGGCACATCCCTCTTCCTCGCTCTCTACATCCAGTCTGTTACCAAGGCCTGACAATTCTTCCATCAAATACTTGTGGCATCCATCCTCTACCCCCCTCTCCCTAAATCATTCCTCACCAGGACAAATTCATCTCCACATCTTTCCCTCAACCCATCCTCTTTAGTGTTGCCAAGGTGATGTTATTATGATGTAAATCTGATCATGTTATTCTGTTTAAAACTTGCAATGGCTCCCCACTGCTTACAGGATGAAGTCCCAACTCCTTCAACTTAGCAAACGAGGCCTTGCGCCATCTAGACCCTGCCACCTCTTTAGCCACATTCCTCAACCTCGCCATTCCCCTTTGTATACAACAAGTCCTCTGTTTCCTTTCTTTGGAAATTCCCTGTGATTTACTGAGCACCTACTTTTTTTCAGGCAATGTGCGTTATTTTATCTGATCCTCAAAATAACAATATGAAGTGGTTATTATTATTTTCATTTCACAGATAATAAAACTGAGGCTGAGAGAGATTGAGAAACTTGCTCAAGGCCATTCAGCTATTAGGAGCCAGGGCTAGATCCCACCCAAGAGCACGACTCCAAAGTGCACTAGACTGTTCTCCACCTGATAAACTCCTACTCACCATTCAAAACTCAGTTCTGCCATTACCTCTTCTAAACTTTTCCTTAACTTCGCGGTCTGAAGTTCAAGACCCTTCCCATCTGCGCTCCTTTGCCCATCATATGGTAATAATTGCTTTACCATTTCCTCTCACTAAACAATGCACTTGTGTGGAGGAGAGGCTGGGTTTTCTTTTTCTTTGTAGTCCTCTTAACACGTACCAGGCATGCGGTGGGTCCTGAATAAAGGCTTATTGTCCGGAATTCTTGGCTCTGCTACTAAGTAGCTTGTGTAAACTCAGGAAAGTTACTTCACCTCTTTGTGCCTCAATTTTCTCATCTGAGCCTGTTTCCTGATCTGTAAAGTAGGTATAGTGGTAGCGACTATGGAGAGTCACTGGAAGGACGAAGGCAGAATTTGTCTCTGTGCTGGCACCCTGCTGAGTGAGCACTCAGTGGTGCTTATTGTTACACTGCAATATACCCCTTCCCAAGGGTCAGCCTCTGCCTCCTGCCCTTTGGCTACACATCTTTATGAAATTTTTCATCAGGGTCAACTGGGACCTGGCTCCTGCCCCACCCAGTTCTGTAAGGCTGAAAGGTGTATGGCAAGAATAAAGACCCCTCCCTGCACCCAGATATTACTGCAGTGTTGGCAGGCTGGATGGTTAGAGCTGAGGGGAAGTGGGACCATCCGGTCCTGTCCAGAGAAGAGAAAGAAAGCATGTGACAGGCTCACAGGTCTCTGAGCTTAGCCCCTCCCTGAGTATGGGAATGACACTCCCACGTGCTTCTGAAGGGCACCGAAGCTCAGCTCTTACCCCCTCCCCAACCCCCCTCCAAACTCATGGCAGGAGGAAGGCACCCCAAACCCCTGCACCAGTATGCCAAATAGCATTCTTAGAATAATAAGAGGCCAGTAGCCCCATCCTGAGAGCCTCCATGATCACAGGAGATAGGCAAGGACTGTGTTCTTTGTGCCTCTTGGGAGTTAATCACCAGAACAACCATAGAATAATAAGAGGCCAGTAGCCCCATCCTGAGAGCCTCCATGATCACAGGAGATAGGCAAAGACTGTGTTCTTTGTGCTTCTTGGGAGTTAATCACCAGAACAACCACATGCCACACTCAGAGTGAATGGCAGAAACAAAGAGGCTTGTCTGGGAATTAGAAATTAGAACCCGGTAGCTCTGGAATAGAAAAACTGAACCCAAAGACGATTGTATTGTGCACTCACCAGAACTCTGTAAAACGTGCTTCAGTGTAATTACCAGAAGACATGAGCTCACTGACTTTCGCAAGTTGTATTAGTTTGCTAGGGCCGCCGTAACAAAGTACTGCAGACTGGTACTTAACAACACAAATTTATTTCCTCACAGTTCTGGAGGCCAAAGTCCAAGATCAAGGTGTTGGAAGGTTGCTTTCTTCTGAGGCCTCTCTCCTTGGCTTGTGGGCGGCTGCCTGCTCCCTGTGGCCTTACGTTGTCTTCCCTCTGCATGTGTCCGTGTCCTAATTTCTTCTTCTTATAAAGACAGCAGTCAGATGGGGTTACTGCCCTCCCTGAAAACCTCATTTTAACTTAATTTCCTCTTTAAAGACCCAATCTCCAAATACAGTCACATTCTGAGGTCCTGGAGGTTAGGACTTCAACACACGAATCTGGGGGACACGATTCAGCCCATGACACAAAAAAAAACTCAGGCAATTCAACATCGAACAAAAACCTTCCCAGTATAGAAAAACTTATATGTTACAGATTCTTTTCACGCTTTTCCACTGCTTTCATCCTCTCAGCTGTGAAAATCAATAAAAGTCTCAGAGTTTTAAAAATACCTTAACAGTTTTGACATTTAAGAAGTTTCAGTGCTTTAGCTAGCTCTCAGATTTGCCCAGCTTGATATGATCTTATTTTTCAGAGGAGGCAGCCTCTATTTATCTCTTAGTCACAGCTGGCCTTCTGGAACATCCTTTCTAGCATTTGAATACTTCCAAGTGGTGGGAAGGGCTGTCTTTTACACTGGAACATTATGAGTCATCTAGCTCACGCAGGCATTCCTCTTCATGAATGACTGACCTACCTGACTTTTTACCAGAAACAGATAATCTAGTTTTGCATCAAAATTACTTTTTTTAAAAAAGGTGACCTACCACATATCCAAAGAGATAACAGTGCATAAAAAAGTTGCTTTAGAAGGAGAGCAAGAGACCTAGGAGGGCTTCCATTACTAGCTACAAAACTTCGAGAAAGTTACCTAATCTCTTTGATTATGTTTTATCATTTGAAAAATGGGCAGCTGGGTTACAGTTCTTCAATCACTTCCTGCTACAAAATTCTAAGATTTTAATATAAATCAAATACACAGCTTTCATCACACTGGCATCCTTCTAATTTACCCTAAAAATGAAGATTATTTCCTTAAACTTTGAATTTAAGCCTAGTCGCCCAAACATGATCCATCTGCAGTAATCCATAACAATGCAGAATTGTAGTGCATGGAAGTGACCAGATCTATAGGACACAAGCACGAACATGCTGCAGTGGTATCAAAACCGGCCCCCAGAGCATTTCTCTTAAAAGCTTTTCTTTTCTTCCTTGTGCTCATTTACATAGCCTCTGCATACATAAGGGTTAAGAAGCCAAGCTGAGCCTCCCTCCTGTTTCCGCCACTCTCCTAGTCAACCTTTGTGGACAAAGGCAGTCAAAGAGAGACCATGCTGGTTATTAATCTGTGCTCTTGCTTAAAGAAGATGGCATTATACATGTACCTGGTCAAGGGCCCAAGTCAGGTATTTTAATATTCCACTGAAGGTTGGCTGAGATTACTATCTTTGAGTTTTTCCTTAGGAAATACCACTGATCACAGACTCCCTGACGTCAGAGACCCTGTCCATCATGGAACCCTGATGTCTGCCTCAAACCACCTCCTAATCCCGTGTCACACCCCCCCCGCCCATGACCTCCTTGCACACACCTGCATTCCTTCTCTTCCTTTAAAAACCTTAAACTTGAGTCAGTCACGGAGGTGGGCTATATCCCCTGCCATCATTCCAGGCGTTACTTTTGCCTCACTGAATTGTTGGCTCTTGGCGTCACGAGCAACCAAACTCAATGAGATCTTTACTGCTCGGTTACAATATCAGAGTTAATAGCCATGAGTCTGCCACTAGACTTCCCACCTCATCCAAAACGGCCCTTTTGACTTGACCTTCAAGCTCCTTCAATGTCTTGTGGAGTTTTGGACTTTCAAAGGTCCCTGTTTTCCTATACTTACTACTTTTTTTTTTTTTAATTTATAAGAAAACAAAATTTATTTCTTACAGTTTCAGAGGCTGGGAAGTCCAAAGTCCTGGGAACAGAGTTGGTGAAGACCTTGGTGGCGACAGTGACCCAAGGGTCTCACATGGCAGAAAATAGTGGAGCAGAGAGAGGACAGACTCTTCAGGCTCCCCTTTAAAGCCCTCAGAACCATACCCCTGACCTCAATTATTAATCCATTCACTACTGCAGGGTCCTACAATCCAATCACCTCATCAAGGCTCCACCTTTCAATGACCCTAATAGGATTTCCCACCCTCTTAACACTGTCACAGTAGGAGTCAAATTTTGGGGGGACACAAACCAAGGCAGAGTAGTTATCTTCCAAACGAGTACTGTGAAAAAATAGAATGAGAATGGAAAAATTGTCAGTAGAATGGGAAATAAAAAAAGAGAGGGGATAAAAATATAGGAAGTGCACCAAATGGAAAGTAAAATAAGCTGGTAAAAAATAGCCCAGCTATTTTTACTAGTTACCATAGTAAATGTAAATGGGCTTAATACTCCCATTAAAAGACCAAGACTGTCAATTTGAATAAAGAAAAGCCGTATACTTGCTGTTTATAAGGTAGAAAAATAGAAAGGAGACAGCAAAAAAATCGACCTCTACATCAAGAGCAGGTTTTAGTAAAGGATAAAAACTGAGAAGGGCTCCTCTCGCCACCAGTAGAGTATGGCAGGCAAAAGGGTGTCTCCTGCAGGCTGAGGATTTCTTTTCTGGACAAAAGGACCAGAAGGGGCAGAAACAATAGAAGAAAGGTGGACATAAAAAAAGGGCAGAAGCTGGTGTCATCAGAACAAGGAAATGAAACTCAGTCATTCATCTTGTTCTAGTCCAATGGCCTCATTAAGATGGTGGTCCTCCTTAAGATGGCAGTTCTGGCCTCCTGCATCCATCACTGTTTACACCTAAATCATAAAGATAAAGAAATATGGAACATAAAAGGATGGGAAAAAATGCCTATACTTACTACTTCTTAGATTTCACAAATATGTATTAAAGACCCCAAGATATGGGAGAAAACCTCATGCAAGTCAAATACAAGACCAAATGCTAGATGGCATTACAGAGGTATAAGGCACTAAGAGATTTCTGGAAAGGAGAAGATTACTGCAGAATGAGGTGTAACTGGGCTCATGAACAATCTTATATTCTCAGAACTAATCTTTGGTATAAATGGTCTGATGTTTAATAAACTTTCAGTGTCCTTGGAAAGCTTCTTCGAACTCATTTCTTCACTACGAGTTCTCTGATACTAGTGAGGTAAGCTTGGATTGGAAGCTCTTCCATGTTCTCCACATTCCTAAGGCTGTTTTCCAGTATGAATTCTCAGATGATGAATCAGACCGGCTCACCAACTGAAGACTCTCCCACATTCCTTGCACTTACAAGGCTTTTTCTCCAGTAGGAGTTTTCTGATGAGAAACAAAGGCTGACCTTCCTCCAAACAGTTTCCTGCATGCTTTGCACAAATAGGGTTTCTCTCCAGTGTGAATTCTTTGATGCTGGATAAGTTTTACATGTCCACAGAGTGCATTTCCACATGTGCTACACTTGCGTGGCTTCTCCCTATGGATGACCCAATGTTGCCCCAAGTTTTGGTGCCAATCGAAGGCCTCCAACAGTCATTGCACTCATAGGGCCTCTCTCCCCTGTGAATTCTCTGTGCCTATGAAGACTTGAGGTCCACTTGAAGATTTTTCCACCCCCTTCACAGTCATTTGGTTTCTCTCTAGTGTGCATTCTCTAGTGGGTAAAGTGTGAGGCTCAAATGAAAGATTTCCCATACTAAAAACATTCAATGACTGTCTTTCCAACCTAAATTATCATATACTGAGTGAGTTTTCACTTTCCTCGAAAGCTCTTCCACACTGACTATATTTTTCTCTTGTATGAAGAGATTACATAATGTTGGGTAATATCTGGAATCTGGTTGAAGGTTTTCCCACATTTAGTATATTCATAGAATTTCTCTCTAGGACAAATATTCTTGTGTCTAATAGGATCTGAGCTGCGCCAAAATGCTTCCCCACATTCCTTACATTCATATGGTTTTTCTCCAGTGTGAATTCTCTGCCATTCCATAAGATGTAAAAGTTTTCCCACACTCATTACATTCAAAGATTTTATCTCCAGCATGAATCCTATGGTGTTGATTGTGTTCTGAATCCTGCTAAATACCTATGGGGTTTCTTTCCCATAGAAACGGTCAGATGTACAATAGTCATTGAGCTCAGACTGCAATTTTTCCCACACAAAGTTTCCCCAATGCTGCTCCAGGTTGATTCCCTAATTGCAGACAACTCAGGCATAGTTGTGTGTTTCATAGCCTATGAGCATCTTCTCAATTCAACAAATGATGATTTCACTTCTGCAAAATGTTTCTGTTTTTCAGTTAACATCTTGTTCTCACTCCCAGTCCCATATACAGAAAAAACAGAAAATGGAAAAATCATCAATTCCCTTTATGAGGAAAAGGGAAACTACTGATTGGATAGCCATGGAATTTTAGATGCTAGCTGTGAAGTTTAATTCTACGTGTCAACTTGACTAGATGAAGAAAATCCAAGAAACCTGGTAAAGCTATCTTTTCAGGTGTGTCCATGAGGGTGTTTCCAGAAGAGATTAACATGAGAGCCTGAGTGGACTGGGTGGGAAAGATTGGTCCTCAATATGGGTGGAAACCATCCAATCTGCTGGGGTCCCCAAGAGAACAACAGAAAAAAGGTGAATCACTCTCTCTATCCACTGGAGCTGGGACAAACCCTTCTCCCCTCTCCACGGACATCAGAGCTTGACACTCTTCAGCTTGTGGGTTCCAGGACTTACATAAGAGACACCATCAGGGGCCGGCCTGTGGCTCACTTGGGAGAGCGTGGTGCTGACAACACCAAGTCAAGGGTTAAGGTCCCTTTACCAGTCATCTTTAAAAAAAAAAAGACACCATCAGCTTCTCTGGTTTTGAGGCATTTGGACTTGGACTAAACCACACTACTGGCATCCAGTTTACAGATGGTCTATTGTGGGACTTCTCTTCACAATCATGTGAGATAATTCCCCTAATAAATCCCTCTCATATATTTATAACATATCTTATTTATTCTGTTTCTCTAGATAACGCTGGCTAATACAGATTTTGGTACCAGAGGTAGGGTGTTGCTTATAACAAATACTTGAACATGTGGAAGTGGCTTTGGAACTGGATGTTGAAGAAAGGCTGGAAGAATTTGGAGGAGCCTGCTGGAAAAAGCCTATGTGCTGGTGAAAGTTCAGAAGACAAGAAAAGCGGGGACAGAATACAATGGATTGGATTGTGTCCCCCCAATCTCATTCCTGCTGTAACTGTGAGGGTGGGAAATCCTATTATGGTAATTGAAGGGTGGGGTTTTGAAGAGGTGATTAGATTGTAGGACCATGCAGTAGTGAATGAGTTAATAATGGTGGTCAGGGGCATGGCTCTGGGGGGAGAAAAAGAGAGCATGTGGGAGTTTCCCTCTCTCTGCTCTGCCATTTTCTTTTTTTCTTTTTTCCTTTTTAAAAGATGACTGGTAAGGGGATCCTAACCCTTGACTTGGTGTCGTCAGCACCACACTCACCCAATGAGCTAACCGGCCATACCTATGTAGGGATCTGAACCCATGGCCTTGGTGTTATCAGCACCACACTCTCCCAAGTGAGCCACGGGCCTGCCCTCTGCTCTTCCATTTTCTGCTATGTGAGACCCCTACATTGCTGTAAAGCCACCACCAAAGAAGACCCTCACCAGATGTGTTCCCTGGACTTTGGACTTCCCAACCTCAGAAACTGTAAGTAATAAATTTCATTTTCTTATAAATTAGCCAGTTCCAGGTATTTTGTTACAAGCAACAGAAATGGACTAATTCAGAAAATTGGTACCAAGAGTGGTCCATGTCGCTAAGGTATCTACTGTTAAATTGAGGGCATTGGTTGGGAAAGAATGGTGTAATGGATTGAATTATGTCCTGCCAAAACTCACTGTAGCCTGAATTGTGTCCCCCAAGTTTTATTAGAAATTTGGACCCCACTGTGACTGTTAGGATGGGAAATCCTATTATGGTAATCAAAAGGTGGGGCCTTGGAGAGGTGATTAGATTATAGGACCATGCCATAGTGAATGGATTAAAAATGGTACTCATGGGCATGGTTTGGAGGGCTTTGAAAGGGAAGCATGAAGAGTCTGTCTCTCTGCTCTCTCTGCTTCCACAATCTTGCAATGTGAGAACCCTATGTCACTATCACCACCACCAGATGGACTTTGTACTTCTTAGCCTCCAAAACTGTAAGCAAATAAATTTTTTTTTCTTATAAATTACCCAGTTCTGTGTATTTTGTTATAATCAACAGAAACAGACTAAAACAAATGGAATCCTACAAGCTGGGATGGGGACATATGGGAAGACCCTTATGAAGCTGGGGACATGGAACCCTTAAATTGCATTGAGTTTTGTTTGCCAGAAATTAACTCCCCACCCCCATCCCCAGAGAGAGTGGCTTTCCCACCTCTGTGTGAGGGGAATAACTCTGCATTGCCTAAGGAAACAGTAATGGCTTCCCCTGAGGCAGTCACTGAGCCAGGCAATGCTGATTCTCCTCAGGACCCACCCCACCATCTGTCTTTGATTCTAGACCCATAACTACACTTAAGGCCAGGCAGGCCCTGAAAAGTAAGGTGCAAAGTGTGACCCATGAGGAGGTGCATTACATTCCAAAAGAACTACATGAATTTCCTACTTCATGCAAGCAGAAACTGGGAGAATATATATGGGAATGGATATTAAGGGTGGGGGAAAATGGTGGAAGGAACATAAAATTGGATCAGGCTGAATTTATTGATATGGGCCCACTAAGCAGAGATTCTTCATTTAATGTTGCAGCTTTGGAACTTAAGAAAGGTGCTAATAGTTTGATTGGTTGGGTTAAGTATGAAACAAAAGATGGCCCACTATGAGGGAGTTATAGATGCCTGATCTCCCTTGGTTAACTGTACAGGAAGGGATTCAAAGGCTTAGGGAGATTGGAATGCTAGAGTGGGTTTGTCATGTAAAACCCATTCACCCACACTGGGAAGCTCCAGAAGACATACCTTTTACTGATACTTTGGGAAATAGATTTGTGAGGGGAGCCCCAGCATCCATGAAGGGCCCTGTGATTGCTCTTCTCTGTAGACTGGACCTTACAGTAGGAAACACAGTCAAGCAATTGGAATACTTAAATGCAATGGGACTAAGTGGATGCCAGGATGGCAGGGGCCAAGTGGTGGCACTCAACCAACAAAGGCAAGGTGGGTATAGTTACCATAATGGACAGCAGAGGCAAAGCAATAATCAAAATAGTTGGACTCGTGTAGATCTGTGGCATTGGTTAGTCAATCAATCTGTTCCTATAAGTCAAATAGACAGGAAGCCTACTAAATTCTTACTTGATCTGTATAAGCAGAAAACTTCTGAGTCAAGTGAACAAAAGTCTAACTCAAATAATAAAAACAGAGAGTCACAACCTCTCAATCAATTCCCAGATTTGAGCCAGTTTGCAGACCCAAAACCCCTTGAATGAAGGGATGGGCAGGTCCCCTTGTGGAAGCACCCTGGTACACTAACAAAATTTATACTATTAATATTTCTCCCATCCTTCCCCAAAGAGACCTGTGGCCTTTTACCAGAGTAACTGTGCACTGGGGAAAGGAGAATAATTAGACCTTTCAGGGACTACTGGACACTGCATCTGAATTGGCGCTGATTCCAGGAGACCCAAAACATCACAGTGGTCCTCCAGTTAAAATAGGGTCTTATGGGGGCCAGGTGATTAATGAAGTCTTAGCCCAGGTCTGACTCATTCTGGATCCAGTGGGTCTCCGAGCCCATCCTGTGGTTATCTCCTCAGTTCCAGAATGCATAATTGGAATAGACATTCTTAGAAGCTGGCAGAATCCCCACATTGGTTCCCTGACCTGTGGAATGAGGACTATTATGGTGGGAAAGGCTAAATAGAAGCCATTAGAGCTGCCTCTACCTAGGAAAATAGTAAATCAAAAATGATACCACATTCCTGGAGGGATTGCAGAGATTAGTGCTACTATCAAGGACTTGAAAGAGGCAGGGGTGGTGATTCCCACCACATCCCCATTCAACTCTCCTATTTGGCCTATGAAGGAGACAGATGGATCCTGGAGAATGACAGTGGATTATCATAAGCTTAACCAAGGAGTGACTCCAATTGCAGCTGCTGTACCAGATGTGGTTTCATTGCCTGAACAAATTAACACATCTCTGGGTACCTGGTATGCAGCTATCGATCTGGCAAATGCCTTTTTCTCCATTCCTGTCCATAAGGCCCACCAGAAGCAGTTTTGTTTTCAGCTGGCAAGGCCAGCAATACACCTTCTCTGTACCACCTCGGGGGTATATAAACTCTCCAGCCCTATGTCACAATTTAGTTTTCAGGGATCTTGATCACCTTCCCCTTCCACAAGACATTACACTGGTCCATTACATTGATGACATTATGTTGACTGGACCTAGTGAGCATGAAGTAGCAACTACTCTGAACTTATTGGTAAGACATTTGCATGTCAGAGGATGGGAAATAAATCCAACTAAAATTCAGGGGCTTCTCCCTCAGTTAAATTTCTAGGGGTCCAGTGGTGTGGGGCATGTTGAGAAATCCCTTCTAAGGTGAAGGATAACTTGTTGCATCTGGCCCCTCCTACAACCAAGAAAGAGGCACAGAGCCTAGTGGGCCTATGTGGATTTTGGAGTCAACACATTCCTCATTAGGGTGTGTTACTCCAGCCCATCTACCAAGTGACACAAAAGGCTGCTAGTTTTGAATGTGGCCCAGAACAGAAGAAGGCTCTGCAACAGGTCCAGGCTGCTGTGCAAGCCGCTCTGTCCCTTGGGCCATATGACACAGCAGACCAATGGTCCTTGAGGTGTCAGTGGCAGATAAAATGTGGCCCAGAACAGAAGAAGGCTCTGCAACAGGTCCAGGCTGCTGTGCAAGCCGCTCTGCCCCTTGGGCCATATGACACAGCAGACCAATGGTCCTTGAGGTGTCAGTGGCAGATAAGGATGCTGTTTGAAGCCTTTGGCAGACCCCTATAGGTGAATCACAGCGAAGACCCTTAGGATTTTGGAGCAAGGCCCTGCCATCATCCACTACTCTCCTTTTGAGAAACCGCTCTTGGCCTGCTACTGGGCCTTAGTAGAAACTGAACACTTGACTATGGGTCACCAACTTACCATGTGACCTGAGCTGCCAATCATAAACTGGGTGTTATCTGATCCAGCAAGTCATAAAGTTGGGTGTGCACAGCAGCAATCGATCATCAAATGGAAATGGTATATATGTGATCGGGCCTGAGCAGGTCCTGAAGGCACAAGTAAGCTACATGAAGAAGTGGCCCAAATGCCCATGGTTCCTCCCTCTGCTACACTGCCTTCTCTTCTCCAGCCTGCACCTATGGCCTCACGGGGAGTTCCCTATGATCAGTTGACAGAGGAAGAGAAGGCTAGAACCTGTTTTGCAGATGGTTCTGCATGATATGCAGGCGCCACCGGAAAGCGGACAGCTGTGGCATTTTCTAGGACATCCCTGAAGGACAGTGGTGAGTGGAAATCTTCTCAATGGGCAGAACTTCAGGCAGTGCACCTGGTTGTGCACTTTGCTTGGAAGGAGAAATGGCCAGATGTGTGATTACATACTGATTCATGGGCTGTAGCCAATGGTTTGGCCAGATGATCAGGGACTTGGAAGGAACCTGATTGGGAAATTGGTGAGAAGGAAATCTGGGGAAGAGGAATGTGGATGGACCTGTCTGAGTGGGCAAAGGATGTGAAGATATTTGTTTCCCAGTGAATGCCCATCAAACAGTGACCTCAGCAGAGAAGAACTTTTATAATCAGGTGGATAAGATTACCTGTTCTGTGGATACTCATCAGCCTCTTTCTCCAACCACCCCTATCATCACCCAGTTGGAACATAGGCAAAGTGGCCATGGTGGCAGGGATGGAGGTTATGCATTGGTTCAGCTGTTCTGCTCGCTAAGGCTGACCTGGCTGTAGCAACCACTGAGTACCCAACCTGCCAGCAGCAGAGACCAACACTGAGCCCCTGATTTGGCACCATTCCCCAGGGTGATGAGCCAGCTACTTGGTGGCAGGTTGATTACACTGGACCGCCTCCATCATGGAAGGGGAAGCATTTTGTCCTTACTGGAAGGATATGTATTTGCCTTCTCAGCATGAAATGCTTCTGCCAAAACTACCATCTGTGGACTCATAGAATGCCTTATTCACTGTCATGGTATTCCATGTAGCATTGCTTCTGACCAAGGAACTCATTTCACAGCCAAAGAAATGCAACGA
This sequence comes from Galeopterus variegatus, assembly GCF_000696425.1. Classification (NCBI taxonomy): domain Eukaryota; kingdom Metazoa; phylum Chordata; class Mammalia; order Dermoptera; family Cynocephalidae; genus Galeopterus; species Galeopterus variegatus. Next base: position 31,541 of record NW_007734410.1, on the reverse strand, counting down.
TGGCCTCATGTTCATGGAATTCACTGGTCTTACCATTTTCCCCATCATTCTGAAGCAGCAAGTCTGATAGAAGGGTGGAATGGCCTTTGGAAGTCATAGTTACAGTGCCAGCTAGGTTACAATATCCTGCGGGGCTGGGGCAGGATTCTTCAGAAGGCTCTATATGCTCTAAATCAGCACCCAAATGTATGGTCCTATTTCTCCCATAGCCAGGATTCACAGGTCCGGGAATCAAGGGGTGGAAACAGAAATGACACCACTCACCATTACCCCTACAGACCCACTAGCAAAATTTTTGCTCCCTGTATCCACGACTTTATGTTCTGCTGGCCTAGAGTCTTGGTTCCAGAGGGAAGAATGCTTCCATCAGAAGACACAAAAATGATCCCATTGAACTCGAAGTCAAAGCTGCCACCTGGCAATGTTGGGCTCCTCATGTCTCTGAGCCAACAGACTAAGAAAGTAGTTATGGTGTTGGTGGGGGTGATTGACCCAGACTACCAGGGGGAAGTTGGACTACTACTTCACAATGGAGGTAAGGAAGATTATTTCTGGAAAACAGGTGATCCCTTAAGGCAACCCTTAGTACTGCCATGCCCTGTGATTAAGGTCAATGGAAAATTACAACCAAATCCAGGCAAGACTATGAATGGCCCACACTCTTCAGGGATGAAGGTTCGGGTCACTCCACCAGGTAAAGAACCATGACCAGGTGAGGTGCTTGCTGAAGGCAAAGAATGGGTAGGAGAAGGTAAGAAGAAATACCAGCTTTGACCACATAGCCAGTTACAGAAACAAGGATTGTAATTATCCTCCCTATTGAGTTAAGAATATGTCTCTACATATATATACTGTACATAAGCAATTATCTTTGTATTTGTTCCTCTTATTCTTTACCATGTACGATGAGACTTACTGATTTTATATCAGTATTTAAATATTGTTAACTTTACATCATAATACTTGCATTTAAGTCATGGGATATCAATAGAAGGGTAAATATCATCTAAGGAATTTACCTCCTCCTCTGGGAAATGAATTAATGCATTTTTGGTTGTACATAGAATAATTGCTTCATGTTAGGTGAAACTATTGTGTTGTTGTCCCATTTAAAGATTAAGGATGATTTAAGGAGATATAACGGACACTAAGTTGACAAGGGATGGACTTGTGAAGGTTAATTCTAGGTGTCAACTTGATTGGATAAAGGAACACTGTCTTTTTAGGTGTGTCCATGAAGGTGCTTCCAGAAGAGATTAGCATGAGAGCCTGAGTGGACTGGGTGGGAAAGATTGGCCCTCAATATGGGTGGAAACCATCCAATCCACTGGGGCCCCAAGAGAACAAAATACTGAGAAAAAAGGCAAATCACTCTATCTGCTGGAGCTGGGATACACTCTTCTCTTCTTTCCACAGATATCAGAGCTTGAGACTCTTCAGCTTCTGGGTTCCAAGACTCACACCAAGACACCATCGGCTTCCCTGGTTTTGAGGCCTTCAGACTAAGACTGAGCCACACTACTGGCATCCAGTTTGCAGGTGGCCTATTGTGGGACTTCTTTCCACAATCATGTGAGCTAATTCCCCTAATAAATCCCCTCTCACATATTTATAACATATCCTATTTATTCTGTCTCTCTGGAGAATCCTGACTAATACACAAGCTTAAGGGGTAAAGCTTTTGAGTACCAATATAGTATGATAGTATTTGTCTCTGATAGCAACTTTACTGAAGAGTAAACAACAGCAACAAAAATTGTATATTGAATATGAGTGGATGTAAAGACATTCTTCTATGAAAATAGTTTTGAGTTTTCTGGTTAACAGATATGTTTATCATGTTTATTCTTGTGATGGCGGTAAGTAGATTTTATTGCAGACCTATTTCTTGGTGGCATATAGTTAGGTTTCCATCAAGATGACTTTGGAATCATTGATCAATATTGACTGTCTTACACACTTGAGAGCTCAGAGCTAGGATGCTGTGGAGGAAAAGCAGGAGAGGACCAGTGGAAGTTCTAGAATAGCTATGTAGGAGGGACTTTGGGGTGGTAATCTGGTTGGAAGGGGGTGAAGCTAGCTAGGGAATTTATCCTGAAGCTGTGACTGCATACTAAGCATTCATATTTTAGTAATTATAATTACTTGGGGTGTTTTGGGTAAGGGCTGGGTAAGGGAGATTGTGGGGAGCTAAATCCTCACAGGCCATTCCTGGTGCAGCCACAATTCTATATCATTGCTATGATAAATTAAATTCTGGTTGAGAAGCAAAATCTTCAATAAGGGCTGCTTTCCCTTTGTTATTATATGAGTAAAAAGGTTAAGTAATTCAAAATTACTAGTAGCTTTAGACACTAAAAAATTGTGCATAAAGCCATTAAATATGCTGGAGACATCATCAAATATAACAATTATAACAGTTATCTTTTAGATCTCGAGAGGCATAGACTAGGAATGCTGTCCTTAGCTGAGCTAAGTCAACTCTAGACTCATGTTTCTACCAATAATCTTCACATGTCGGATAAATATTTGCTAAATGAACAGGTGAATGAATGAATGAATACATCCGGACTCTCTTATGCAGCATAACACTTCTACTTGCTGAAAACTTGGCTGAATTTGTTGGAGTTTTGGAGTTTAAGGAAAATAAATGAAGGACAAAATAAAAGGGAACAGGCTGATGCCTATTCATTGCCAACAAGTGGGTTCAGGGATACAAATTGAGGCAGCCACTTATTTTACTCACTCTGGCCAAGCAAGAAACCTCTTATTAGCATTTGACTACATGGATGATTTACAATGAGCTTTTAGTATTTTGTCATTAAAACATTCTTCTGGCTCTCATTTACAAATGCAAAGTAGACAAAAAATAATTGGAGCCAAACGAATACAGCAAGAAGAATAACCAAGAGGAAGTGAAGAAATGAAAAAACAGTGATGGAGTTTGGGTGTGTTGTCCCCTCCAAAACTCACGTGGAAATTTGATCCCCAATGTGGCAGTGTTGGAAACTGATTGAGTCATGGGGGTGGATCCCTCATGAATGGATTAATGCACTCCCTGGGAGGGGGGTGTAATGAGTGAGTTCTCACTCTACTAGTTCCCGCAAGAGCTTGTTGTTTATAGGACCCTGACACCTCCTCTCTCTCTCTCTCTTGCTTCCTTCCCATGTGATCTGCTTGTACCTGCTTCATGGGGGTGGATCCCTCATGAATGGATTAATGCACTCCCTGGGAGGGGGGTGTAATGAGTAAGTTCTCACTCTACTAGTTCCCGCAAGAGCTTGTTGTTTATAGGACCCTGACACCTCCTCTCTCTCTCTCTCTCTTGCTTCCTTGCCATGTGATCTGCTTGTACCTGCCCACAAGGTCACAAGCAAAGGTTTCACAAGGTCACAAGCAAAGGTTTCACAAGGTCACAAGCAAAGGTTTCACAAGGTCACAAGCAAAGGTTTCACAAGGTCACAAGCAAAGGTTTCACAAGGTCACAAGCAAAGGTTTCACAAGGTCACACACAAGGTCACAAGCAAAATCTCAGAGAAATGTTATGTATTATCAGTGTGTTATGCATCAGTGTACAGGTAACAGTGAATAGCCTACCTGGCCAAAAACTAGTCAGAAGTGAAAATAAATGTTATAGAAAGCTTGTTTAATTGAAAAGAAATAATGTTAACTGTGATGTCAAAGAATAGTCTGCTGACTGGCTGGTTAGCTCAGTTGGTTAGGACATAGTGCTGATAACACTAAGGTCCAGGGGTTAATCGTCATATTGGCCAGCCACCAAAAACAAACAAACAAACAAACAAACAAACAAAACAATAGCCTGCTTATAATCTCTACCTTGTTATAATTTATAGATTGAAAATAAATTTAATATAATGATTCAAATATCTTCTCCTTTTTGCTTCAGTGTGTTCCTGAGAATCATGCTGCAAAGCAGATCGTATTTTTCCAATGAATAAAGTTGCATTCCCGAGCACAGACAAAGAATCATCTAAATTGTGGCTTTAAATAATATAGCACTAAATAAAGCAATTGAATATTCCAAAAGTAGGCTACAAGTCCCTTACAGCTATCATAAATGTACTTACAAGATGGGATGCCTCATTTAATTGATATGCTATAAAATATAAATTCAGCACACAAACTACAACTCTATTATATCAAAAATTTGAGCTGGTTAAAATCAATGTCTAGTTATAATAAATATTAAACATTACATTTCCAATTTTGTTGGACTCCTTATATTTAGAAGGACTTTGAGGAGGATATGCAAAGATGGCCCAGATCTCTGAGAGTGCTGTCCAGAAAATGAAATGATGCCATCTTTTCTCTTGATAAACTAATTTGCAGCAAGCAGAGGCATTCAGAACCATTCCATTGATCTTACAGCTGTGCCCAAAGTTGGGATTTCTTTTTGTTTGGCAAAATAATCATTGCAGTATTCAAGCATCTGAGCGCCACACTAAGAACTTCGGCAGTGAGTGTGAAGCACTGGGGTTGCCTGGCGTCCGGTCCCCTTGGTCCTCTTCTTATCTCAATAAATGGTGCAATGCAGTTGTGCACATCTTCAGGCCTGGAATGAACTGGTCTCTTACTAACATCTTTCAATTGCGCATTCGATTGATCCAGAAATGAGATGGCATTCTGAGGAATGGCAAGAAAGATACTGAGAGGGGCAAACGTGAAGGACGTGGTTGTTTAACTTCCAAAGTGAGTGGCTTGGGTCGAGTGCGTTTGAATGGAAGTTTGGGACACTAACAGTGACCACAGTGAAGATTTAGGAAGAGGAGACAGGGCCGGCCCGGTGGCGCACTGCTATAGTGATCACGCCGAGGGTTCGGATCCCACATACAGACCGGTTCCCGCTCACTGGCTGAGCGAGGCGCGGGAGCAACGCCGAGGGTTGCGATCCCGTTGCTGGTCCCGGTCCGGTATGGGGGCGACACTGAGGGTTGCAATCCGTTGCCGGACACGGAAAAAGACAAAAGGGAAGAAAAAAAAAAAAAGGAAGAGGAGACAGCTAGGAGAAACGTGATCAACCCTGGTGCTCCTCTTAATCACCTAGGGCAAAGCTTTTTGTTGTTGTTGTTATTTTCCCCTCTTTCTTGGAGTCACAAACCACTTTGCCAATCTGATGAAAGCTACGAAACTCTTCTTCCACCTCCCTGTCGCGCCCCGCCCCTGGCTCCGCTTGGCCCCGCCTCCCCGCAGAGGGCGGCTACTGCGCAGACGTCGACGGCGCGCTCTCCAGTCTCGTCCCCTGGGTCCTCCAGACCACCGAGCCCTCCTCCTAGAGAGGCCCCCGAGGAGGCACCCCCTTCTCCTCCCCTCCCTCAGGAGGGAGCTAACCCAACTGCCACCCGGAAGTGCAGACGTCCCGGAGGTTCTGAGCGTACTTTAGGAAGGACTGCCGTTACTCTTTCATTCACCCCACAAACGATTCTTGGATGCCTGTCCTGTGGCAGAGAAATGAACGAGACACAGCCCGTGTCTGCATAAAGCACTGCAGGACCCGGTGCAATGCTGTATTCCTAGGAGCCGGAGGGGCGGGAGGCCGGATGGAGAAAGCTTTCCAGCAGGGGTAACGTCATTGGGCCTAGGTTGTCTGCCATGTAGTCACTGGTGTTCGGTGGAGGGGATCTCCGGTTGGCAGAGCATTGCGGGTAGAAGGAACATTTCGAGTAGAGGAAGGATGGCTGTCATGAAAACGTCTGCCTATGCGGAGTGCATGGGTGCCTGGAGAGGAACCTGGGAAGGTAAGCAGGGGTGATCCTGCAGGCTTTGTATGCGATAAGAAATGTAAACAGTGTCCTGAGTAGCCTGGACGGTATTTTAATCAGGACATATGAGCTGACTTGCACTTACCAATTTAACTGGTAGCCAGGCTGTGCTGAGGAAAAACCCGCAGGCTGTTGGATTGTGGTGACAGAACGGTGGCGGGATGGCATGACTTATATTTATTCGTTAGCAGTGTTGTCTCTTCCACTAGGATGTAACTTCCATGCGAGTAAGGACTGTATTTGTTTAGTTCATTTCTGTTATCAAGCACTTAGAAAAGTGCCTGACACATAGTAGGTTCTTTTTTTTTTTTAAAGATGACCGGTAAGGGGATCTTAACCCTTGACTTGGTGTTGTCAGTACCACGCTCAGCCAGTGAGCGAACCGGCCATCCCTATATAGGATCCGAACCCGTGGCCTTGGTGTTATCAGCACCGCACTCTACCGAGTGAGCCACGGGCCGGCCCATAGTAGGTTCTTAATAAGTGTTTGTTGGATGAATGAATGAATGAATTTGAGGTTGGTAGGACTTCCCACCCGATTGATTAGTAGATGAAACTGGGAAGGAGAGGAGACAGATTACTGAAAATTGGAAGAACATAAATAGTGGAATCCTGTTCACAGTGGGTGTTTGCTTAGCATTTGTGGGCTAAACACTGACAAAAGGCTGAAGGGCAGAAGTCCAGAACAGGATCCAAATGCTGGTGTATTCAGGGAGGGGCCCAGAGCCCAGAATCTGCTAAAGAATGCCAGTTCTAGGTTTTAGTCTCACAAACCAAAAATGTCCATTTCTTTTCTGCCCGCCCACATGTCTGAATTTGAGAAGTACCTGTACATACTTTTTTGTTTCGACTATTACCAATCACATCAAGTCCATGACTGCGACTTTAAGGCTGTGTATTATTCCATTGAACTGATGTATCATCATTTAATAAAACCATTCCCTGGCATTTGTGGTGTTTGTTTACCTTCACAGATAATGCAGGAATATCTTCATGTCTTCCTATTCCTCTTTTTTTCTTACTTTCATTGAGTATTTTACCAAAGGAGTAAACTACTTAGTAATATTACATCCACTTATGGCTTTTACTATATATTGCCTCATTGCTTTTCAAAAAGTTAGTAATTACAACAGCAATATCCATTTATGTAACAATTACAAACTGAGTATCTACGGGTGCTAGGCACTGAGCTGGGTTCTAGGGGCATTATATGAGCAAAATAGACATAGACACTGCCCTCATGTAGCTTCCAGTCAAGGGCAAGAGGCAGGCATTAATCACATCATCACACAAGTGTGTAATTACAAACTGACAAATAATGTGAAAAAGAAATACAGGCTACTAGCCAAGAGCTTGAAATTAAAAAATGGTTTCTCAGGATTGCTTTGACTGTTTTCATTTTGATTTAACCTAAATTGTTCCTTCCTAGTTCACCTATGCTGCTTAAGGGAAGTAGTGGGTGATTCTTCTATTGTAAATCAACAAAAAATTTACAAACTTAGGCTGTATTAGTCCTTTTTCTTTTGCTTACAACAGAATACCTGAAACTGGGTAATTTATAAGGAAATGAAATTTATTTCTTACAGATTTGGAGTCTGGGAAGTCCACGATCCAGAGGACACATCTAGTGAGGGCCTTCTTCTGGGTGGGAACTCTCTACACGGTCCTGTGGCAACACAAGGTATCACATGGCAAGAGAGTGGCAAGAGCTATCTCATATGCTCATTATAAAGCCACCAGTCCATGGCCATGATAACTCATTACTCCATGAGTGGATTAACCCATTCATGAGGGCACAGTCCTCATGATCCAATCACCTCTCAAAGGTCTCACCTTTCAAATATCATAATCGGATTTCCCACCCTCTTGATACTGTTACAGTGGGGATCAGGTTCCCAACATATGAACTTTTGGGGGACACATCTGACCCATAGCATAGGCCTAAGGAAAAAAAAATTTTTTTGGCCTAAATTTTTTACAGATGAGTAACTGGAGTATACCTAGGAGCTTGTCCTAACCTTTCCTCCTATTTATCCTGTAAGTGAGTTCTCCTCTTCTCTGAGCAGGCAGCAGGAACCTAGCATAGGGTCGGACTTGGGTTTGAACCCCTGTTCCTCCACTTCTAGCTCTGTGACATGGGAAGATTATTCAACCTTTTTGAGCCTCAGTTTCTTCATGGGTCAAATAAAACTAATAATTAACTTTTGGGGTGTGATTTTTTTTTTTTTTTTTTTAAATGACCGGTAAGGGGATCTTAACCCTTGACTTGGTGTTG